>NC_056725.1:694863071-695148071 GCF_019279795.1 Protopterus annectens
CTTTGCCAGAGGTGGCCTGCACCTGTCGCCCTTGGGATTCCGGATATTGGCTAAGGCTCTTGCCACCCTTATAGTGCCTTTTTTAGGCAAGGTTCAAATGACAAATTCACCACCATAACAGGTACAAGAAAGCAAAATCTGAGGGTAATGCTACTTATTGCTAGAAGTCTAAACCGCAAAATGCGGTCACTCAAGGCACTCCTTAAAATGGAGAGCATCGACATCTGTGCAGTGTCAGAGACCTGGTTCAATGCTCCAGAGAGCACTCCTGCATTACCAGGCTGTAATTCATACCACACCTTTCGGCCACCTTACCTGGACCAAAACACTAAAGGCGAAGGCATTTCCATATTCATTAAGGCTATCCACACCTTCAGGCTAGTTATTCAGCATCATGCATCCAAGATTATCCAAGTACAACTAACTCTGGGCAAGACCACAATCCAAATTGTAGCTTGCTACAGATCCCCCACCATGCCCCAGGATTCTCACTCTTCATTTCTTGATACACTGGAAAATACTAGGGTACAACCCAATACCCTAATAATGGGTGATTTCAACTACCCCACCATTAACTGAGAAAACTACTCTTGTACCAACTCTTTTGCTCAACGTTTTCTGGAATTCATAAATTCCAATGCCTTGGATCAACTTATCCACACCCCCACCAGGGGCAGCAATATCCTAGACCTGGTCATTACCAACATGGGTGACCGGTGTTCCACACCAAAGGTCAATTCCTCATTGGTCAGATCCGACCACAAGCTAATCATCCTAGACATCCACATCCCGCCCCCACCACCCATTAGGGAAACTACTGCAAAAACTTTCTCCAAAGCCAACTTCACACTTCTTAAGACAGAAGTGGCAAACTTCATGATACCCATGCAGACGGACAATAGAGGTATGACTGCTGAATCCTACACAATTGCACTTTATAAGCACTTACACAAGTGCATGGATCGTGCTATCCCTAACAGAACCAAGATGCTAATCTCCAGAAAAATGAAGCCAATCTGGTGGTCCCCTGCCATAAACAAACTCAGAAGAAAAAACTGTTGCAAAAAAAGAGTAAAATCCCACGATTGGAGGAACTCCCTGGTCAGCCTCAGTAAGAAGCTGAGATCCCTCATAAAATCCTCCAAAGCTAGTTACGAAAAAAAAAATCGCCACTGATTCTAAGGACAACCACAAAGCATTCTACAGCTATGCCAAGAATCTGAATGGCAACACTCAGATTTGCTCTGAGTTACAGCACAATGGCACTAAATATACAGAACCAACTGATATTGCCAACATCCTGGCAGATAGATTCAGTGCTAACTTTACCGCTCCTTACCCCCTAAAGGGCCCATCTCTATAATGGAAGAATGCAAAGTTCCTGTAATCACGGCTGCACAGGTAAAAACCACACTCTCCAAAGCCAAGAACACAGTATCCATAGGACCTGACAACATCCCAGGCTGCATTCTACACAGATTACAGAATGAACTGACACCCCACCTAAGTACCATGTTCAATCATAGCCTCACCTCAGGCTTTGTGCCCACTGAATGGCACACAGCGACGGTTATCCCAATCCACAAAGGGGGATCCAACATGGACTCCTGGAACTACCGCCCCATTAGCCTGATGAGCCTGGTCTGCAAGGTCATGGAATGTATCATCATGGAACTTATTAACAAAGACTTGGTAATCTCCAAACTCTGGACCCCACCCAGTTTGGGTTTGTAAAAGGCAGATCATGTCTCTAAACCTGATAGACTTCTTTGAAGCAGTCACCAAAGCCGTAGATGAGGGTAAGGTGGTTCACACAGCATATCTAGATCTCGCAAAGGCTTTCGATGCCATCCCCCACTTTGGAGTTATAGATAAACTCACTAAACTAGGTATAAATCCCCATGTCACAAGATTGGTTGCCAACTGGCTCACTGACAGAATGCACACTGTGAAAGTAGCAGACTCCAAATCCGACTTCAGACCAGTGACAAGTGGAGTACCACAATGTTTAGTCCTGGGTTCTCTCCTGTTTGGTATCTACTTCTCTGAAGTACAGGCTAACACAGAAGATCTTTGGCTAACGAAGTTCGCAGATGACTGCAAACTAGGAGCCATAATCGAAACTCCTAACAATGTGGACATCCTACAAAAGGGCCTCACTCAGACAGATGCCTGGTGTCAAAGTCATGGCCTCAAGCTCAATGCTAAAAAGTGCATTGTAACCCCCTTTGGTAAAAACTCTGTGCCCATGAACTACCACATAGGCAGTAGTAAACTTAACACCGAAAGTGTGATGAGACCTTGGGACACAGGTGAACAGTAATCACTCCTTTGACAATGACATCACCACAGTAGTCAGGAAATCCTTCTACGTGGCACACCTCATCACAAAGGGTTTCTCATCCAGGAAAAAAAAGAGGTCATTGTTCCCCTCTACTCATCACTCATTAGACCCATTATAGAGTACAATGCCCCTTTTGGTATGTACCTCACAAGACATCTACAACAACTGGAAAGGCCGCAGAAATACCTCACAAAGATTACCAGCCTCAAATAGATGCCCTATGCAGACCGTCTCAAAAATCTCCAGCTTTACTCCATCACATATCGCCTACTCAGAGGCGATCTCTGCCTAACATACAAAGCTATGTCAACCCAGAGCTGTTGGACATGCTCCACTTAAAGAAATTCCAATCCCTCCAAGCTACATGCTCTAGGGACCTAAACCTTGTCATCACAATAAACAGAACATGCTGGAGGGATAGATTCCTGTCCCAGAGACTTCCCAAACTCTGGAACAAACTACCTATCTATATCAAACAAAGCTCCTCATTAGCACTCTTCAAGAAAAATCTTGATGACTGGATGGGAAATAGGAAATTCACCCCGGCGATCACTTCTGTGGCTCTGCTCGACAGCAGCACAGGAAAATAATTTTCCTGGGTGGTGAAAGCCAGGGTACCTTTTTGGCTAGGCTTATATAGGCCCTAGGGCCAATAGTCTAGTACCTACCTATGAACTAAATAATGACATACATTTGAGTTTCAGACTTCATACCATCCAGAAAATGCATGGAACACAAATTCTGTTCTTCTAATAAAGTTTTGTTGTATTTATCACATCAAAAAGAAATACAGTGGGATAGCTAGTCATTTTTATGTTTTGTATCTGGTGAGCCCTCCTTTTCTTAATTGAAAGAGAAAAAAGTTAGATTACTATTGTCAGTTACATTAACTATACGTAAATATGTAAGGTGTGTAGTAAATGTTCTCCAACATTCTGGCAAACAGGATAGAACCACAGAATCATAAAATGTACAAGACAGCTGAGCCATGTGATTATTTATACCTTGACAATACCCAGTCTTAAACCATACCTCCTTTTTCAAGGAGCAATAGGCCAGTCTTACCAGGGGTGAATTTACGAATACCCATCCAGTTGTCCATTTCCTTCTTAAAGGAAAATTGTATGTCACATTGCTTGATCTGGAGAGGAAGTTTTCTCAAGAAAAGGATTAGTCATTGTGTGACAAATTGTTTTGTCCACTATGATTTGTTTATTTGTTGAAACAGGATCAGATTTGTAGTTCTAGTGTTTGCTTGATTGTCTGATCTGTGGAGAAATAAGAGAAATAAGAGGTCTTCGACTGCCAACTCCCTAATGGCCCAGATGGCAAGGTACAGATTACTCCTTGGGATTCTGAGACACCAAATACAGGGACAGGGCCTCCAGCCTTTTTTGGCAGCTCAGGTCTCTATTTTATCAGGAACCTTTGGGGTCTCTTCAACTGTATTACATATTTAGTAAGATTCATCCCAAAGGGGCAATGCATTTAATGAAGGGCATGATCAGTGCAGAATATACAGGGGTAAGGACTTCTTTGCATCTAGAGGTAATACACTTTGCTATCAGCTGTGCCATACAGCTGGATTTCAAAATCACTGTTGCAACATGATGATAAAGGAGATGGAGTTATCTACCCATGTTCCAAGGTCTCTCACAACATCTTCGTTTTGGAGTGGGGTGTTTTCTATACTATAAGCTGGATGGTAAGTTTGTTTACCAAATGTAGCAATATTGTATTTTTTAGCACTTAGTTTTGGCTTGTTTTCAGAGTACCATCCACTTTGTACTTCAGAGTACCAGATTACCAGCTGTTAACATATAAGTTTGCTTCATAGCTTCTACATATCAGAAGGTGATTTGAGTATAACTTCCAGTTTACAATCAACGACAAACTTGGTTAAACAGAGTTCCCCACTTTTGATTTGTAGATCAGAGAAGTATATGCCGAATAGCAGAAGTCCTAACATGGTTCCCTGTAGTACCCCACTGGTTACCTTCATGATCTCTAAGGGCGCACTTGCCATAGCCACACTGTAGGTTCTATCTATCAACCAATATGCTATCTCTCTACACAGGGATCAATTTGGAGTGTGTTTTGCTTGTTTATAATGTTGGCATGTGGTATGGTACCAAAAGCCTTGGCGAGGTCAAGGTATGCTGTATGGACAGTGTAACCACTGTCCACAGCTTGCATTACCTTCTCAAAAAATGTCATCAGAATCATTAAACAGGATCTACCCTTAACAAGATCCAAACTGCTGAGGGATCAAATCTTATATAAGGATTTTTACATCATAGTTTATCAGGTTTGCTGTGACCTGTTCCATGCCCTTGCAGATGAGGCTCATCAGGCTGATGGGTCTATAATTTCCAGGGTCCATGGTGTGGTCACTCTTGTGACAAGGCATTACCAGCCAAGGTTTGATGCCCATTATTGTTAAGGAAGGTTTTAAGCATACTTGGTTTGGAGCGATTTTTTTCCTTGTGACTCAAGACTGTGGATGTAGCATTATGTGTTGTGATATTTAACTTCTGCTAGGATTGGCCTTGCTCGACCTTGGAGGATTAGGCAATGGCTTTTTTACAGTCTCAGCATATGATAGTTTTTCCATGTATTTGTGTGGAGTGCTGCTCAAGTGGTGTGGTGCTCACAGACTGAGTTTTTGTGACAGTGTTGCCTCCAACTTAGTTAAATATTTACATCTCTCACAGGTTACTTGTGAGTATGTAATTAGAAGTTCATTGTCCATGAGTATCAGGCAGTTGAGGCTAGCAACTGATGGAAGACAGTCGGGCCAACCTTCCATTTAGTCCAGGAATGTAGAAATTTTGGGAAATAAGACTTATCTGAACAGTATTAGAGTTTAGAAATATGGGGAAGTAAGAGTTATCTGAAAGCTATTATAAAACTTATCTGTACATTTGTAGTATAATAGTTAACTAGTGCAAGTGCACTAAGGTAGAAACAGGTTGTAGTAACTTAAATTGGTCCTAAAGAAATAAAAACTGAAGTGGCTCACTCTCTGGAACAAATATCCCACTCTCTTGGTAAAATCCAACCCAAAAGGTAATGAAGTGATGAAAAGCTATTGTATTGTCATATTCATGGTGAACCAAGCCTTCATACACATAGCATTTGCCAAGACAATAAAATAAAATTCAACTCAATGAAATATAGCTGGTTAATATGTATAGATCTGAGTGCTTTCATCCCTAAAAAAATGCACTGGGACTTCATCAAAGATAAAAATGCTAAAAACATCACTTCCATAAATATATATATATATATATATATATATATATATATATATATATATATTGAAACCCCAGGAAGTGATGAAAAAACTCATTATCTCTTGAAACAACATCACAATATAAAATTAAACCAATGTTGTATCATACACAATAAATATAATTCTGAAAATACACACAAATAATCTTAAGCTAACTCAAATGTACATAAAACCTTGCAATTTTAAAAAATAAAATAGATTGCTGAATGATTAATCTCTTTAACATCCACAACCAACAGATTTCAAGTTTATAAACTTTTAAACAAAAGCGAGAAGAAAACCAATAGGAGCCTGGAACTATAAAACACTGGTTTAATAAGCGCTTTCGGTAAAGCAAATACTTCACCTTCATCAGACACAAAACCATCAATTAACTGTGTTTAAATACATTTCATAAAAGAATTAGATGGATTAGGTAATTGCTTAATTGTAATTCATTGCATCACTTCCGAAGAAAGCAAGACTGTATGCAAATATGGTGCAATACCAAAATGTTTTGTGATGTTAAACATCACTGTTGTAAATTATATACCACAATTACTAAACACAGGTTAAAAATACTAAATCACAATAAAGAATCATTTAAAAATCAATTAAAGTTTATAAACATAAGTGAAAATTAAAAAACCCTTTTATAACAGCAGCACCAGAACAGCTAAACTACGCTAGTAAACGCCAGAAAGAACTGTCGTCAAGTTTAGTTCTTCCAAATTCAATCAATTCTTAAACTATACTTAGATCTTAAAAATAGCTTTATCATCAAAAGGCAGTTTATCTTGCTAAATTAAAAGCTATTACTTTGTCAAAAAATAATTTTCATGTTAATCTCCCATGTATTACTCCATAAAAAATAAGCAAGTAAACTAAGCAGACCTAAGTAAACTGAAATACATTACGCTGTATAAAAACGTATTCTAAATGAAAAAGTATATCATGTGTATAATATTTCGCGTACATATATATAATTATAAGCAAAATTGTCTAAAACAAATGTTAATAAACTTAAACCATGAACCTATATAGCACAATACATATAAAATTATATATAATGTGTAAATATATTAATATTAATATTGAATACGCGAACGTGAGTTCAACTTAAAATTAGTATTGGTAAAATGGAAATAGTATAATTCAATCCTTTAGAACTGGAAGCATTATATTTAATTTGCCAATATAATTCTTTGACCTCCAACATAATTTTCCATGGGCCAGCCCTGTCATCTTGTTTAATACTGTCCAAGCCAAAAAAACAAAAACTTATGACCTTCCTTTTGTTGTATATATTTCCATGGGGCAATAGTTTGGTTCTGTTTTTTAATTGCATACATATGTTCATAGATTCTTTCTTCAAATAATCTTTCTGTTTTGCTTACATAGTACAAAGAACATACCTTACAGAATGCCTAATAAATCATACCCTTTGATCCACAATTAATGTGAATTCTTGCTGTGACTCTGCCGAAAACCTATTACGTGGCAGTTTCCCCCTCATATATTAGGTGGCAATAGGAACATGCTCCACATTTATAGGTGCCATTTTTCCTAGTGCTAATGTTATGCATAGTGGAACTACCCCATGGTCACTCTATGAAATTTTTAATGCACCAATCTCTTCTAAATACTATGTTTGGGTTCATACCTATTGCTTCTTTGTTGATCCAACCCAGTTCAAAAACTCTCCAATTTCTTCTGACAATGTGGGAAATCTCATCACTGTCACCGTTGTAGGTGAGTAAGAGACTTTTACTATAATTAGTATTTGTTCACCGGTGGGTTGTTCTAAAGGTGAATGCTTCTCTAGTAAGGAAAAATATATCCCTTTTAACATTTTATTATTGACCTCTTCAAAAATATTAGCAAGAAATTCACTTGGATATCCTCATTTTAAAAGTATAAACCATAACTTTCACTCTCCTCGTGGAAAAGTTCTGAACAAGAGATCATGCAACAGTCTAACCAACTGCCCTTTCAGCAAGGCTTTCTTTTGATGTTGGGGTGGCAACTACTGAAATGGAGCAAAGTATTAGAATACGTAGGTTTTCTATACACAATGGAAACAAATTTCCTGTTATCTACATTCTTAGTGATTTGTACATCTAAATAGTTCAAGGTACTCGTAGAGTACTCAATTGTGAATCTCAAAAATTGACTGATATTGTTAATGTAAGAGAACAATTCCTGTATCCTTTTCACAGTATCCCTCCAAAAATGACTAAGTCATCAAGGTATTGACCTTACATGCACCAAGCGTCTACATATCCTGAAAACTAAAGAATGCTCCCAGTATGCCATCACAATATTGACAAAAACTGGGACACATGTTGCCCCCATGGCAACACCTGTCTTTTGTTTGTAGATCATACCATCAAAATACACAAAATTGTTCTCCAAAATTAGTTCAATAAACATTCTCAAGACATTAATCAACTTAGTATCCAAAGTCTCTAAACTTGTCAAATAATTACAAAACCATATTACTCTCTCTTCATATGAAATCTCTGACAAAAGATCTTTAATGTCGATTTTTACAAAAATTATATTGTCAGTTTAAAAATTTTGTCTAATTTTCTTTAGGAAGTCCCAAGAGTCCTTATATATATGTTTCTCATATCTAAATACATCTTTCAACATTACATCAACAAATTTAGCCATGCTAGAGGTTTTAGACTCCTTGGCATCAACTATAGGCCGTAGGGGTGCAATCCACCTGATTTTTGTGTATCTTCAGTATACTGAAGATACTTGGTATACTAGGATATTCAATAGTCACATAGTTGTAGTCAGACAGTGAAATTTGTTCTTGTATCAACAAATCATACAATAAAATATCAGTCTTACTCTGTGCTAAATTTAACTGGTTTCTATAGGACTTTTCATTCTAGTCTGTTAACAATGTCTCCATTTTCATGTTATAATCTAAACTATTCATTACCACCATTCCACCCCTTTATCTGGTTGCATCAAACTGATATCCTTGTTTGTACAAATATTTTTCAATAACTCTAGTTCTTCCCTAAATAAGTTAAACTGTACCGTTCTTTTATTATCACACGACGCTGAACTTATATCTTGTTCTCACAACTTCTCAAACAGGGAAATAACTGGATGTAAGGGGGGTTGTAGGTGCTACCTAAACAAAGAGGTAGCATTTTTAACACAGACTGTTAATATGTATAGCTCTGGCTAACACAGCCTGTTAACAGGTACAGCTCTGGCTACGGCTTACTAGGAGTAAAACTTCAGTCAAAGTTCCTGCATATGTTGAGTGCAGGATAGCATGGCACTGCAAGCAGCACAGCTATGCAGAATATACTTAAGCTAAGAATTTAAACAAACCCGTGGAGAAAAAAAATCAGCTTTTGGCTCCAGCCAGTAATGTTAGCTTTCCAGAAACAGCAGCTGCTTATCCTTTCCCACTGAAAAGTTACCACTATCTCTAAGGCTGCCCACACACTGGCTAAAAAATAATGAATTCAGTCAGGTGACTGTAAACATAGCATTTTAATTGCCAGGAAAGAAAATAAAATAAGAAATCAAAACCTGTTTAAATGCTACTAAAATGGTAGAAACATCTAACATGGAGGGAAAGCCGTACATTTATGCATAGGGAAGCAACACAGCAACTAAAGAATTCAGCCAGGTGTCTGTACAAATGCAATACTTAAATTTCAGCACGGAAAACAAAAATAAACAAAACTTGTTTAAGCAACACTAAAAATATCAAAAATCAGTAGGTAACAACAAATTCAGAAGAATTAAGGTATTTTCCTGATTTTCATCTTTAAAATTAGGTCAAAATTACATTTTTAGCTTTTCCTGCACATGTGCACTGTGAGCATCCCTCTGGGTCTTGTAGCAAAAACAACAAATATGTCTCAGTCAGCACAATATAACTGAGCTACTACAGTGGATATAAAAAGTGTACACACCCCTGTTAAAATGCCAGTTTTTTGTGATATAAAAAATGAGACCACAGTAAATCATTTCAAAACTTTTCCCACCTTTAATGTGACCTATAACCTGTACAATTCAATTGAAAAACAAATATGTTAGGGGAAAAATATAAAAAATAAAAAATGTACAATAAGCTGGTTGCATAAGTGTGCACACCCTTAAACTAATACTTTGTTGAAGAACCTTTTGATTTAATTACAGCATTCTGTCTTCTTGGGTACACACCTGCCATCAATTAAAGAGACTTTGATTAACCCCAAATAAAGTTAAGCTGTCCTAGTAGGATTTTCCTGACATTTACTCAGTTGCCTGCTACAACAAAAGCCATGGTTCACAGAGAGCTTACAAAGCAACAAAGAGATCTCATTGTTGAAAATTATTAGTCAGGAGAAGGGTACAAAATAATTTCCACAGCATTGGCTATACCATGGAACACAGTGAAGACAGTCATCAAAAAGTGGAGAAAATATGGGACAACAGTGACGTTGCAAAGAACTGGACCTCCCTCCAAAACCGATGAAAACACAAGACAAAAACTGATCAGGGAGGTTGCTAAGAGACCTATAGCAACACTGAAGGAGCTGCAGGAACTTCTGGCAAGTATTGGTTGTGTACTACATGTGACAACAATCTCCCGTATTCTCTATATGTCTGGACTATAGTGTAGGATTGCAAGACAGAAGTCTTTTCTTACACAGAAAAACATCCAGGCCTGACTAAAATTTGCAAAACAATGCATCAAGTCTCCCAAAAGCATGTGGGAAAATGTGTTATGGTCTGATGAGACCAAGGTTGAACTTTTTGGCCACAATTCCACAAGGTATGTTTGGTGCAAAAACACTTTGCATCACCAAAAGAACATCATCCTCACTGTGAAGCATGGTGGTGGCAGTATCATGCTTTGGGGTTGCTTTTCTTCAGCTGAAACTGGGACTTTAGTCAAGATGGAGGGGATTATGAACAGTTACAAATACCAGCCACTTTTGGCCCCAAACCTTCAGGTGTCTGCTAGAAAGTTGAAGATGAAGAGGAATTTCACCTTTCAACATGACAATGACCCCAAGCATACATCCAAATCAACAAACAAATGGCTTCACCAGAAGAAAATTAAAGTTTTGTAATGGCCCAGCCAGAGCCCAGACCTAAATCTAATAGAAAATCTGTGGGGTGACCTGAAGAGGGCTGTGCACAAGAGATGCCCTTGCAATCTGACAGATTTGGAGTGCTTTTGCAAGGAAGAGTGGGCAAATATTGCCAAGTTAAGACTCATACCCAGGAAGACGGAATGCTGTAATTAAATCAAAAGATGCTTCAACTACGTATTAGTTTAAGGGTGTGCACACATATGCAACCAGCTTATTGTATGTCTTTTTTTATTTTTAATAGCAGCTGCTTATCCTCTCTCACTGAATAGTCACCACTATCTCTCAGGCTGCCCACGCAATGGCTAAAACTTTGCTGTATCAGTTACTAAGTTATGAATAGCAGAATGGAGGGAAAACAGCAGATTAAGCACAGGGAAACAATACATTAATTAATGAATTCAAATCAGTCGCTTGTACAAAACAATAACTGCCAGCAAAGAAAATAAAATAACCAAAACTTGCTTAAATGTTACTAAAAACAGCAGAAACAGTTAAAATGGAAGGAAAGCAGTAGATTTAGCACAGGGAAGCAATTCACCAATTAAATAATTTGGTCAGGGAAAATACATTTGTGTAAGTAAACTTACCTTAACAGTAGATGTTTGAATGATCACTGTTGCAGTAGCCTAAGGTATATGGGTTTTATCCTGCCAAGGTTATAAGAGCCAGCCAGCTTTCAAAGCTTCAGAGCACCTACTATGTGCCCAAACCATCAGTCAGCTTGAGCTGAGCTGACTAACATGACAGGTTTGGGCAAAAAGACCTTTGACACATATATGCCAACAGGCAGAGGGAGGCTGAGCCCTGAAAGGGCAATGCAAGGAACAACAAAAAATAAGAATTTATACCATGGCACAAACATCACACCAAAAACACAGGGAATGGGGAGTGAGAGATAATTAAAATACTACTATTACAATTAGTTTACTTACACATACTAATTATGTTCATCATATTGATCGCTCCTGCAGTACCTTTAGCTATATGGGTAGATTACCCTAGCTTACTACATTAGAGAGGTGGAATGAAAAGAGTCTAGGAGCCCCTGGAGAATACTCCTAGTAAAGCCTGATCTAGAGCTTATAGTGCTTTGTAAAGTACACAAAGAGGACCAAGTTGCTGCTTTTAGATGAAGCCAAGGCCTTGGTATAGTGGGTCCTGACCCTGCCTGGAGTAGCTTTGTTGTGGTGAGTATAACAAAAGTAATAGCCTTAGACAATGATTTGGAAATAGTCTGCTTTATCACAGGTTGCCCCCTTCTTCTACCTCCACAAGAAATTAACAATTAATTTGAAGATCTGAAAGATTTAGTTCTATAAAGATAGTACCTGAGTAGTCTGTGGACATCCAAGGTATGTAGTATCCTTTCTCCCTCATTCTTAGGTTCAGAAAAGAAAATTAGGAGTTGGACAGTTTGGTTTAAAGTAAACTGCTGCATGTCTTCATTAAACAGGTGTCTAAAGGGAATTAAGACCCTATCACCCAGGTAGTCGATTCAAGTTGATTGGGGTTGGGGTGTATCAAACACCCCTGATCTTGTATGAGTATTGACATGGGATTAACATGGCTAGGCTTGTAAAGGCTCTAGAGCTGCTAGCCTAGTAACCTCCTATGAACCTATGAGCAGATCCATTCTGTGAGGAAGGTTGTGGTAACTGTCCCCTGGCCATTTCCAAAAGGTGGGAGATCCACTGTTGCCTGAGCCAGAAGAAAGCCACCACAGTGATCTTAGGGGATTCCTTCTGAATCTTCAGAGATATCCTGGATATCAGTGGATAGGATGGAAAGGCATACAGGAACATTCTGGAAAAGGAAAAAAAAGCATCTGTTTTCCAAGCTTCCTTACATACAGTCCTGGAACAGAATCTTGCCAGCTGATTGTTCTACTTGAGGAACTCTCCACAGTTGGATCCCCTGATCTAGTTTCCATTCATGAAGGTCTTCCCTTGTCTTTCTCAGCTTGTCTGCCACACAGTTTTGCTGTGATGGAATGTAGGATGCCTGCTGAGTGAGACTGCACTATAAAACTATATCCCAAGCTAACATGGCTAGTCTACAAAGGGAGTACAACCGTTTTTCCCCTTGCTTGTTGATGTCCCACATGACATGGTTTTGTCTGTAGCAACTTGATGAGATCTTGGGGATCAAAGATGATTCAAATAGTTGAGTGCCTTAATCAGGACAACCATCTGTTTTATATTTATGTGCATGCATCGGTCCTTGATTTCCACACCTTGCACATTTACCCCTCCTAAAACTGCCCCCCAAGCAACGTCTGTGGCATCTGGGGTGACTGACTGCATCGGAGCAGGATGGTAGAAGGGGACACTTAGATTTAAGGATATTTGCTGTCTTCACCAAGTGATTTCCCTTCTGACAAACCTCAGCACTGGGAGTTGAAAGGACAAAGAATGTGTGTGCTTGGACAAGAGACTTCAGTTACCATTATATCTTTTTCATGTGGAGTCTTGTAGGGGGTAACATGAGAATCACAGATACCATGAGACCCAAAATCCTGAGGTATTCTGTCTCAGTGATAGAAGTATGAGTGGAAAACCTTAGAATTGAGCTAGATATAGATCTATTTTTCCTGTGGAAAAAAGTTCTTTGAACTGAGGTGTTTAGCTGATACTCCAGGAACACAAACCTGTGTGGAGTTAAAAAACACTTTTGAATGTTTTCTTGGAATCCTAACTTGTGTAAAAGATCTCTTACCCAAGTGGGAATTTCCTGACACGTTGATAAGGACTCTGCAAAGATAAGCAGGTCATCTAAATATGAACAAATGTGAATACCCTGTTGCTTGCAATGAGCTATAACTGGAGACAGACACTTTGTGAACATTCTTGATGCAGCAGATAGTCCAAAGTGTAAAGCAGAGAACTGATAATGCAATCCAAACACATAAAACATTAAGAAACGCCTTAAGTCTTGACGAATAATGATGTGATGATAAACATCTTTTAAATCTAGTGCTACCAAGAAATTTGAATGAAAAAGAAAAGGTAACATGTTGTGAAGTGACAGTATTTTGAATTTAGGCACTATCACAAACAGGGTTTGGGAAAGAAAGATCCAGAACTGGTCTCCAAGTATTTTCTTTCTTTGACACTAAAAACACCCTAGAAAGAAAACATTTTCACACCTGGGAAAGTGGAAGTGGTTCCAGCTCTCCTTACGACAGCATGTGATGAAGGACAAGTGGAAATAAAAGAGTCGAGTCTGGAGGATGAGGGATTATCCTATGAAAAGGAGGAATTTCTTCCCCCTGCCATTTGTAACCTTGATTTCAGAACCCTTTTATCTGAATCTGTCTGCTGCCAACCAGAAAAGTGGAAATTCATATTTTCAGGAAGGGAAGTGTGTGTGTGTGTGTGTGTGTGTGTGTGTGTGTGTGTGTGTGTGTGTGTGTGTGTGTGTGTGTGTGTGTGTGTATAAAGTTCCTTAAATAGTCATTCTGATTTGCTGAACTGTCCTTGGCTTTGGGGACTCCAGAATTCTTTTTGGAACCCTCTTGCCATTTCTTCTTAAATGTCTGTTTACCTGCATTTTTTGAGACTGTTTATTTTCTTTTTTTTCCAAACTTAGATGAGGGTTTAGAAACTCCCTTAGAAAATTTGGAGTAGGAGGGCTGAAAATATTAAGAGACCTTTCATCACACTTTTTGATCACTTCTACAGCACAGGGGCCAAAACCTAAATCTTTATCCAAAGGAGAACCTAGACTCTCATCTTTAAAATCATGTGGGAGGCTCTGAGAACTCAGCCAGGCAAATATCCTCAAAATAGTACCAGTGGCCATAGCCCTGGAAGAAGTATCAACTGAGGCATACACACACTGTAAACAATGAGTATGATTTTTACAATAGAATAAACTAATTTATTTCAATCAGATTTTTCTCCACATGAAGAAACTGTTGACAAAACATTCCTTATACATCCACAATTAGTTACAACAAATTCAACATATCAGCCTGACAATTTAAACTTCTTAAAATCAAAGTTGCAGAAGTATACACTTTTTCCCATACATATCAATAATCTTCATGTCCTTATCAGAAAGAGTAAGATTGGAATTAACTAAATGTTTAGCAGCAGTAGGATGAACTAAAGCTATAACTGCTGGCTCAGGTTTGAGAAGAGTGTATAAAAATTTACAAGACAGAGAAACTTTATACATTCTATCTTTCTTTTGATGATAAGCAATTGCAGGCAGTAACACACACATCCTCCAAAACTGACATAATTGGAGGAATAGGTGAAGCTTATGGAAATTCCTTCTGTAACAGCTCATATTATTTTCTGAGGGACTTAGAAACCTCAGTGATCTCCCACTGAAAACATTGACACATTCTGGAAATAGTCTCACAGAAAGAGAAATGACCATAGGGAGAATCAAAAATGAAGCTCTCCTCTGAGTCTGAATCAGAAATCTAAGGGAAAACCCAGTATCTCACCCTTCATCTTCCAGTGCAGATTCAGAATCTTGAATCTGTTTGGGAAAAGTGGTCTCCCTCTTTCTTTTACCAGAAACTAATTTATAAGAAATATCAACATTTTAAATTAAACCCTGAGCCAGACCCAGTTAATTACTCCTGTCTAAAAACTTTTGAGGAGGAATAGATACATGTTTAGTTTGCTGTTTCTTTTTGATAGAAAAAAATGGGGCCAACAGTGTTATTAATGGCAACAGCAGCTTCCCCAGGAAGTGACACAATATTCTAACAAAACAGGGCAGCCTTCCCTGTTCCCTCTTTCACTGACTGACAAAAGTGTCTCTCTCTTGTCCACTGAGGAGACCCCAACAACCGCAGAGGGTGTGGCTAAACTCTAGTCTACAGTGGCTGTAGGTGCTACACCAGAGGGTTCCAGGGTAAAAGATGAGTTATCTGAGGCACAACTAATGGCCTCAGGAGAGTCACCCACCTGTGGCTGAGGCAACTGCTAGCCTGTTGTGATGACAAAGGTTATTTGCTTAACTTTTTATTTTGTGTAGGTGAAAGACGGACCAAATGTGACTTGTTCCATGCTCAAGCTGAATATTATTCCTCTTTCCCAAGGAAAAAAGCAGCAAAAAGCCAGTAAAAATTTAAATTCTTTAAACCTTCACTTTTTTTTACAGAAAAACACAGTAGGCAGCATTTCAAAACATGTAGACAGCCCCAAAAGTAAAATAAGCACAATTTTTCCACAGAAAAAATGTTTTTTAAATACTTAAATGACTTTTAAACTGACTGGAAAAAAGAGCATTCTCATTTAAAATTACAATACAGTCTCACAACAGTCTGTTAAAACAGGCTCCTAGTTTTGGGCCCATTAAGGGCACCCTGAAGCTTTGGAAATTGGCTGGCTATTATATTCTTGGTAGTATATAACCCATGGTACTGCAGCAGTGATCAATATAATGAATATCTGTGCAAACCCAATAACTGAATTTCAGAAAGGAAAACAAAATAAAAAGTAAAACTTGTTTAAAAGCACTACAATTGCAGAAATCAACAAACAATAAATGCAGAAGAAATTAGGTGTTTTCCTGATTCTGTATTTAAAGTGCACTGCGGTGATTTTCAAATAAAGATGTAAAACTTCCTGCGCTTTGTTCACAATGAGACAGTTATCTAGGTAAGGGGTTATTATGTTGCTTCTAAATGTGCAAACACTGTATCAAACCATTTTAACTGCCTTTGGGCTGTGTATAGACCTTTTAAAAGACTGGAGAACTGAAAGGTAAAATCTACTAACTGAAATGTCAGACTGGTTCTGTGAGCTGGCCTTCTGGGGATGAGAAAGTATGGAATCTTCCATTTTTAATATTGCTATAAATACATTCTGTTCTACTCTACAAAGGGTCAATCACAGTTTTTAATGTCACAATTATAAACAGATGTTCATATTTGAAATGTCTATACACACATCCATGGTTTTGTCTTTTTGATACTAGGAATAATTTTTTTTCAAATAGAATTTTTTATTATTTTCTGCATTATACACATCACAACAATTGCAGTTTAGAGATGAGCAATAATAAACAAGAGAACATAATGCTACTAACTATATACAATATGTACAATAGTGTTGCTTAAGGACATTACAACCTTTGAAAGTAAACCTATGTAGATATTATATATATAAGAGAAGACAGGTACTGAAAATATATATAATGTATTACACTTCATTTTAAATATATAATCAGAGATAGAAGAGGAAAATTAACACTTATCTTGCACCACAAAGGAAGTAAAATAAAACAAAAAAAATTAAAGAAGCATAAAAAACATGGAGGTACAAAGGAAAAGCTTTTAATATTAGTGTACCATCTACATTCACAGATACTTAGTCTTCAGAAAAATGTTCAAATACGATATTCCAGAATTTCTGGAAGCAAGTACGTTTGTTAGTGCTTGTTATTAAAAGTTTTTGTGAAGCAATATATTTAATCACCATAGTTCTAAAACCTTTTCAAGACATTTTAGTGCAATCTAACCAGTGTTTGGTTATGTAGAATTTGACTAGTAGGCAAAGTATTACTAAGACATGTAATCTTAACTTTGAGATTTTAAAATTGGTGATATGGAGTAACGCTACCTCCCACAAGAGGGTTGATTTGTGGTACCCCATTTTGTCAAGTCTCACCATGAGAGAGCACCAAATGCTGTGAGAATATCTACAGAACCACATTATATGTATAATATCTGCATGAGGGTAGGAGCAGCAGGAGCATGTAGAGGATACATTAGGGTTAAATGTATTTAATAGAGAGGGTATAAAATATAGATTGTTGTTAATCATAAATTGTGTGTATGTGAGCTTTTTAAATGGGGAAAATAGGAGGGTGGATTTAATGGCTGATATTTTTTGGTCTTCTAATAGATCAGATCCTTGATGGTCCCAGTAGTCCGCGTAAACAATTCTATCTTGGTATTTGATTGTATGTATAAGATTATAAGAGAGGGCTAACATATTCCTTTTGTTGGATAAAACTTTCAACAGTTTAGATACCTGGTTGGAATCAAAATCATCAATAGTGTCACCCTTGAGTAAAGATGCAATAATTTCTCTTATTTGAAGAAGTATTATTGTGTATTTTCTGGTTAAATTTAAGATATTGCGTAGTTCTAGAAGTGAGGAATCTCTATATTTATAAATGTCCCAAAGTGTGTAATGTTTTATTAGAGGGTATTCAACGAGGTTAATCATGCTATTATTCAATTTCAGATTAGGGTTTAGGTGGATGGGTTGGAATAGAAGCAGAGCTTTTTCTAATTTCAGAGATTTAAAAATCTTGAAAAGTTCTAACGTTATTCTTCAGTACATGACTCAGCTTTATTTTAAGAATTGATGGCTCTAAGAAGGGGAGTGCTTTGGGGTTGAAGTTATTAATCAAAATGTGGTTGTACCACATCTTTACCCAAAAGGGAGTCCATATTTGACTATCTGGGTGGTAGTTAGCAATTGAAATAATTCTACTGGCACACAAGATTCTATAGTAAAATTGTAGATCTGGCAAGCCTAGGCTTCCTCTAGTTTTTGGGAAAAGAAGTCTTTGATATGATACTCTTACTGACTTTGGATGCAGATGAATTTTGCAAAAGCTTTGTGAATTTTAGTAAAAAACATATTAGGAATGGAAGAAAAGGATGCATGAAAGTGGTAGAGAAGCTTTGGGAGGATATTAATTTTAATGATAGATGTTTTAGATAACATGGGCAGTTTCGTCTGTTGCCACCTGGTCATATCCTGAGAGATTCCCGACCATAGTTTGAGTATATTACAATGTAATATTGAAGAGGAGGAGTGGTCATACCAAATCCCTAGATATTTAAAGAAGTAGACTGTATTAAAAGGAGAGTCTGGAAAATGATTTTCCCTGTGAGCTGTAGGATTGATCTGGAAATATATAGGATTTGTTTTGATTAATTTTATAGTCAGATATATATGCAAAGGTATTTAAGGTGGTGACTAGCTTCTTGAGATCCACATTGGGGTGTTCGAGATATAAATTCAAGTCATCTGTAAAGACGGCTAGACTATTTTGGTATGTAGTATTTTGGGTATCTAGTTATGTGTCTTTTGCAAAATGGATAAGAAAAGGGGTTCTAGGTATAAATTGAATAATTTAAATTCAATAATAAATAAATTGAATAAAAAGGGGAAAGGGGGAACTCTTGTCTAGTACCATTGGACATTTTTATCGTTTTTGAGTAGTTTTTATTGATATATAGGCGTGTATAAGAGCTATTGTAAAGAATCTTGACAATATTGATAAATTCTATGGGGATATCAAAGTGAGATAACACTACAAACAGAAAATTCCAGTTGACCCTATCAAATGCATCCAATACTATTGCGTATCTTGGATTTTTATCTTTCTTGGTTTTTTGGATTTTTATCTTTCTTGGTAAGGCTAATCATAGTTTCTAATGTCAATGTATTATCCCAGGTGTGTCTACTAGACATGAAACCTGATTGTTCTTTAGATATTAAAGAGGGGATCACTTTCTTAAGTCTTTCAGCTAACAAAGATTATATAATTTTAATGTCAACATTCGTTAGTGAGACTGGCCTGTAATTATTCAAGTTCGATTTATTCAAATTATTTTTAGGGATCAATATGGTTTTGAGCGGTTAATGTAAAGATCAGAAATACCATTGAGGGAGATGCAGTTAAATAGTTTAAGTAAAATAGGAGCCAGATTATTTTTAAAGGTTTTATAAAACTCTGGAGAGTAACCATCTGGACCTGGAGCCTTTCCTAACTTAAGGTTTCCAATGGCATTCACTATTTCCTGTTGACCTAGTGGGGCAGATAGAATTACTTTCTGGTCTTCATTTAGCTTTGGGAATGTGAGATTGCTGAGATGGTCTTCTCTCTCTGAAATTGGGGTTTGGTGGTCATTCCTAGTATAGATGTCTGAGTATACCTGGTGAAATAGTTGAATTATTTGTATATCTGATTTATATAGTTTGTCTTGATGACAGATAAGGGCTATCCTGGAAGATTCCTGTTTGTTTTCAATTAGCCTAGTTAGTACTTTGGAGGGGGTTAGTATCCATTCAGAATATTTAGTCATAAACTTTAGTTCCTGCAGGGAGTAGTTGAATTGATGTAGATCAAATAATGCTCTTTGCTCATCTATCATTTCAGTTTCCATAGCTAAAGTAAAGTTTTCTTGAAACCTTTTGTCTAGTTCTCTAATCTTAGATATTAGGTGGTCTTCCTTTTCTTTCCTTTTTTTTTTTCAAGATATGTGGATTTTTGAATAATTATTCCTCTAATTACTGCTTTACATGCAGCCCACCGAACATCATATGGGATAGAATCTGTGTTACGTGTGTCCGTGTCAAACTCTGTTAGAGCTTTAGCAATTTCCTCAGTAACTTCTGAGTTATGTAAAATATTATTATTTAGAGACCAATCAGAGCCTCTAGCTAAAATAGGTGAGCTATGTATAAAGTTTATTATTAAAGTAATCTTTGAATGGTCTGAAAAAAACCTAAGTTCAACTGAATACTTTATCTGCCATTTTATTAATCCTTCTGACACAAGAAAAAAGTCTAGGCATGACCAAGAGTTGTGGCATTTAGAGAAATATGTATATTTATTGTTGTTTTGCACGTCGTCACCAAAGGAGACGGGGTCAACCAGTCCAAAATCTGAGATTAAGTCCATCAAGGCTAGGGAGGCTTGTGTATTATATGACTTGGATTTACTGGAGCAGTCAGAGCTAGGATCAATTACTGCATTCCAGTCCCCCCCAGAATATAGTAATAATTGGGAAAATTAAGTAAGATGTTATAGATTTTTAAAATAAAGTCATGTTGTCCAGACCAAGGTCCATAAACATTTAGAAATAAGATTGGTTTATTAAGCAGTGGGTTTATACACGTGAAATAACACCATCTACCCCCCTGGTCTGATCCCCTATCTATAATAAATGCCTGTAATGAGTTTTTAATAATTGCTACCCCTTTAGAGTTATAACTGCTTCCCACCATGATAATATCTTTTATCCATTTCCTATTCTTTTCATTTGTCCACTCTTCCACGAGCATATATGATTCTTGAATAAAACAAATATCTGCTTCTGACTTTAAGAGTAGGTGCATTATACGTTTTCTTTTATTTTTGTCATGGAGCTCTCTTACATTCCAGGAAACTAATTTCCACACACTATCCATACCTTTCAGGACATTAGGTTAATATTTAAAGTGTGGTTGAAATGGCTAAAATCAAGAGGTCTATTAAATGGCTCAAGTTTAATTAGTAAAGTAAGTAAAGTTGTGTCATATATTGAGAATGCAGCACAAATCTCTCTCAAATCTGCCCCTGTGCCTACCCACTTAACCCCCGTATTTGAAAGAGAGAAAAAGAAAACAGATACACATATCAAGAATGTTGAGTGGTTTTCAAAAACAAAATAACTATAACTACATCCTATATACATCCCTGACTTAGTTCCAAACACCATCTAGTACCCTACTTAGAGTATCCACCTAGCTCTTAACTAAATGTTCTGCCAATTATGGTAATTATAATGTTATACAAGTATCAACCAACATATCTTTTTAAAGCATTTTATATTAATAAATGATATATCATATCAAAAATCTCACTTCAGGAAAGGGAGAGAAAAATAAAGAAGAGAAATATCAAAAATCCGTTGTATTTACATATAAAAGAAGAGGAGTTATTGTAAAGCAATTTTTCATGCATATTGCTAAGAAGTATATAGTTTACACAATAATACAATTCCCAGTAAAGAAATGAAGCTAAATCTGAGGAGTTTCATAGGCATCTCCATTTGTTGCTAAGTATGCCATAACATTTAAATGAAACTAATGCTACATCACATCTAGCATTAATTAAAACCTATTAAACTATCAGGATTAGCCGATTAGTCAAAGTTATACCAAATGATTTATTTTTATAAAGTTCTGAGTTGTAGACTTTTCTTTGTAATTCATGCATGCATCGCTTAGAAACAAACTATTTGATCATATTAGATCAGTTCAGACTAGGAAAGTTTATGTCTTCCTCAAAAGTAAAGTTTGCTATAATCCAGCCGATGTATAGAGTAGGCTTCGCATATGAGCTATTGCTAGCTTGACAGCTGTTTACAACTGGAGAGTCAGTTATCTTCCCCTTTAGTTAGTTTGTGGTACCAAGCATTGCCACGTATAGGAGACAGATAGAGGAAAAGGCGCAGAAAAAAAAGAAAATATAGAGAAGGTCTGAATTGTACTGCATTTAGAACCACTAGTTCAACCCCCCTCTTTAGTCAAAAGAGTAGTAAAGAAATGCATTCTTTAGGAAAGAGATACATCCGTGAAGCTTAGAGTGGGGGAGGTAACTTGCCTTGTAAGGTCACATAACATTAATAGTCTTGTGCGTCGCATGTCTTCTTTACCTTTGCTAATTCATAAGAATTAGTATTTATTAGGTTCACATCCTTGACTGCATCTGTATATAAGTGGAGAAGTTGTCCGTTGTTGGCAGAGGCAATTTCCTAAGTGTGGACAAGCCCCAATAAACAAGTTAAACCAGAAGGAAGCTGTTTTTAGTGCACTTGTCTTTTAGAATCAAAGTTAGTTGCCACTTAAGGGTCCCACTGGCTGCAGCTCATCGGTCCAAACATTCCTAGGCTCCATAAATGACAATGGATCCTTCTTTTTAGTTTAGTTTAAAAGTTTTTAATAGGACTAATGTATGCCTGCATTTATGATCGGAGAAAGTAGTACCTGGAGAGCTAAAGGTTAGAGCTGGTAAGTAAGAGTGTATCATTCTCCATCATTAGGATTCTGGTATTTTGCCAAAGCACTTCATGAAGACAGAATTAGCTTCCTTAGATGAATCCATAGTATATTTTATATCATTGTAGTAAAAAGAAAGTGTGTTGGGAAATCTCATTTGGAATTTGACTTTGCGTTTAATTAAGTCTGTGCAGTATGGGGAGAGCTTGTGTCATCTTTTCTTGATTTCTAGAGGGAGATCCTGTGAGACAGAGATTGCATAGCCATTCCACATAAAATGTTTTTGTTTTTTAAATGCAGAAAGAATAGAGTGTACATCCTGATAGTTAAGAAGCTTAACATAAATTGTTCTTGGGATTGCAGTGTTTTGGTTTTTGTAGAGAGCACGATGAGCTCTTTCAATTATGCATTCATTTGTACACTCCTTTAAATGTAGTAAAGCACTAAAGATTTGCTTAAGTGTTGGAAGCAGTTGATTTTGTTCATATTTTTCCAGGAGCCCTCTGATAATGAGATTATTCCATCTGCTCCTCACTTCCAGATCCAGAATTTTTAACTTTATGTCAGTTAGTGTCTTGTCTTTAGCGCTTATTTCTTCTTTCATCTTCTCAATTTGTAACTCATTGGTTTTGTTTTTTCCTTCTACTAAGTCCAGCCTCTCAGCAATTTGATTTATTGTACCTCCAAATTTAGTAAGTTGTTCTGAGAATCCATGTACTGCAGATTGTAGTGGTAAAAGGGCGCTTTTGAGATCCTCCATATGTATAGTGCTTTTGGGCTTTTGTTTGGTGTTATCTTTGGCTTGTTCCTGCTGAATTTTGGTTGTTTTCTGTCTTTTAGATAAAACTTCTTTTTCAGGGGACGCTATCGCCGATAATTTAGTTTTGGAGGTTTGGGTATCCATACCTTCTATTTCTTTAGGCATTTTCTCGCCGCAATTTTGAGTGCTTTTTCCCCATGTGGTTGCTGTCTGTTGCTGAGGTGCTGATGACTTCAGGCCTCTAAATTTACACATGGAAACTTGTGCTAGTAACTGTCAGATAACAAAACTAGACTTATCTTATGAACACATCGATTTTAGAGTTCAATAAGATGAATTCAGGTTGAGTACCGGCTCTTCTTTCTGAAAGATGCTCATTTATCAAGATTTGTTGGCTATTCCGTTATTTTCCAGTAGTTTGAGTAAGAGCTTTGTGGAGAGGGTGTTTCTTAAATGGCCACCATCTTTGAATCTAAATCTTCTTAACCATTCATGAGTCAAATCTTGATCAACATTTGCAGAGTCCTTTCAAGTTTGTCACTATAATCATGGGTTTTTCATCTTTCTTTTTCTTCTCGTTATTTGCTCTGCCTGATTTTCTTGTCTACTTCTGATACTAGGAATAATTTAGAAAAGCAATATGTGCCTCTTTGGTGGTCTACAAACCCGTATTACCATTTTGTTTAAAACTTGTTCCATCAGCTCTGGTGCAATGTTTACCTAGTGAGGCGGAGTGTGGGGAACCAGTGACAAATAAGAGTTATCCTGACATTCTGTTAAATAATCTTTTGTAAATGTCTAAAGTAATATTTTCCAAGCTTTCCAAGTAGGAGTGAATACTGCATCCCAAGGATATGTGTGAGAAATGGATTATTGCAGCTTCAGGTTGTGATCACTGGGATTTTTATTTTTTTTGCTTATATTTTGGTTTAAAGTTTTAAAGGATGCTATAGAAGATGAAGCAGAATGTTTACTTTTATAAAAGTTTTATGAAACTGACTGTTTCCAATAGAGATGATTTAGGATTATCCTTAAAGTTCTTCTGGTGGTGCATTTGTCTATACATGACATGGGTCCTTCTTAAGTGAATGAGTTAGTGCTACTGTACTTCCTAATTAGGGTCCTACTTTTGACCACTCAGGTTACTGGTGGTTGTATCTGATAAAGCAGACCCAATTTTAACTGTAAAAGTTTGTCTGGTAAGGAAATCTTTGAACCACTGGGTAGATTCAGAACTTACACTGCTAATCTTATATGTGGAATAGTATGATGGAATGTTCAATCAGGTCAAAGGTCAGAGTAAGGTCAAAGAATACTGCTCCCGTGAGGTTACTATTATCCATATTAGTGTGGATGTCATCAGTGAGTGTCCAGAGAGCAGTCATAGTACTTCTACCTATCCAAAAGCCATACTGCTTCTGAGAAACTAAGTGATATTTGCCAAGGTAAATGGACAGTTGCTTGTAAATTATTTTTTTCAAAGATTTTACCAGTGGAAGGAAATACAGAAATTGGACAGAACTGGGAGGCTGAATAAGGTTTGTGATCTTTAGGTACATGTCTGACAAAGGCTGATTTCCAGATAGAGGTCATGGTATTGTTTGGGGGCTAGTTAGTGAGAGCTAATCAGTTTGAGCACATGCAGATCACTGGGCAAGAATATGTGGTGAGTTGGGCATCAGGTAAGAAATTCATAAAGATATGAGTCGGAAATCAATTTGTTGATCAACAGTAAATCAAATGCCCAAGAATGACTGTAATATTATAGCATGCGGCCCTATACGCAAGATATTTAGGGACTGGGAGAGGACAATGATGAAGGAAACAGACCACATGCTATCGCTATACTACAAGCAAGCAGCTCAGTTAAATTCCATTTTTGTGTATATGTATGATGATCAAGTAATTTTACTGTACATCGATTGTGAATATGACAAGCTGTATACCCTTTTATTTTTGTCACTGTCATTTTGCCAGGTAGTGTCTGAAAAGGGGCTGTTCCAATCCATTCACCCAGATAAAGTAAAACAAATAAATAAATATCTCCATTTGGAGGACAAAAGGTTACATGTGGGCCATTCAAAATGTTTTCCCATTATGAGTATCAGTCTTCCGAAGTGTAATTTCTTTGGAGTAAAAAATATTGATTGGGTGATGCGTAATAATGTTGAAGTCTGGACACATAAAGTAATCAGTGTATTCATGTAAAAATCCTCCTCTTCACTCCTATACAGATGATAGAATCTTTTTCCCTCTTACCCTCCTCATATATGATAACATATGTAAAGTTTATGCTTTATTTGTAACACTAGAGGACCACTGCAAGTCCTGCATTGGTGATAGCAAACGTTACTGTGAATGTGCTGACTCCTGAACAAATTTGGAATACTTTTCAGCTAATTCTTTTTAGTATAAGTTTTAGGAGTGCTTGGCTTACAGTATAAGGTATCAACAATCACTTTCTTCATTTTCATAGGTGTATTCTTAAACTATGCTTGGATATCTATACTATCAGGCATTTTAACACTTCCCTATCTGGGGGACTCCTATGCCTGAAGATGTATTTTGGGGGCTCCACTGAAGCTACTGATGGCAATCTTGACTTATTTACCTTACATGAAGACCTAACCAACATTTATATATTCTACGTAAAAGGATTTAATGTCCCAGAAGTAACCGCCATCAAAGCTGCAGCCACTTCTTCCACAAAAATTGAAGAGGACTTGCTTTTCTGTAGAATGCCTGTAGGAAACAGAGAACAAAGAATGTGCACTCAGTTCAGAAAAAAAAAGATCTAAGGAAAAGTTGCTTGATTTAATAAAGATGGATAGACATATTAAAATTGCTAAAAAAAATAGATTACAGAAAGTCAATAAGACCCAAAATGTTAGAAGTCCGATAAAGCAAATGAACACAGTAATCATGACTATTAAAAGAACTTCATGTGATACAACAAAAGTAAACAGAATGTATTACTGTGCAGGTAAATTAATAACAGATAAAGTCTTACCACAAAAACACAGGGTAGTAAGGGGAAAGGATGGGGAGAAATCCAATACCGCTATGGAAGTGTCAGATAGAGAAAACTGTAAAGCAGTTAAAACAAGAAGTGTCACTGTTAGAAGAATGCAGAAGAGAGAACAGAACAACAAAAATACTTAGAAAGATAGATGTGATAAAAGCAATGCACAGTTTCAGGACATACCAGGGTCTATCATACCCTATTGCAAATAATAAACTAAAGTTATCAGCACAGGCAGAAAAAATTTAGAAGTTATGCAAATAAATATAAAGGAAAAGTATAAAATAAATAATTCATTAATGACCCAAAAAAAGTTTTATAGAAAGCAAAGGAATAGAAATATCATCAAAAAAGAAGAAATAGACACATTTTGGAGAAATAACTACTGTATAAAGACTCTGTGTAACATAACAAAGATGCTGAATGGATAGAAAAAGTAAAAGAAACTGTAAGAAGTTCAAATGTATAAGATATAAAATGGGATTAAGTAATGTCCAGAGAAATAAAAACAAAATTAAGAAAAGTTCCTAACTGGAAAACCCCAGGCACAGATACAGTACCTCATTTATGGCTAAAAGTATTAATACTTACAGGAAGATTTATCCCTGAGTAAGAACTACTTGCATGCACACCCCAAACAGACACAACCCTGGTTAACAACAGGAAAAAACTATACTCCTCCATGAACCTGCAAGCTTATCCTAAAAACTATAGACTAATAATGAGAAGTTATGTACCTACCATAACGTTCCATGTTAGTTGTCTTCTCTCACCTTCTTTCTTGCTGGATGGGTTTGGAGCCGATCCTCGGTTCCGACTCGGCCACTTACTAAAGCTCGAGAGCATATTTTACTGGCTCGAGGCAACCCTATATCCCATGATGCTAGGTGATAACTCCCCAGATCTCGTTTGGAAGCTGAAAAACCTAGCATAGGCCAATAAAACAAAATCCTCCAACTGGAAGGAGGAGGAAGAGGGATAAAACCCCCCAAGATCGTTATCTACACTATATATATCCTAGGACACCTAGATGGTGAACAAGGGAATATAAGGACCCTTCAAGGAAGGGAAGATCTTCTCGGTCTGTCCAGGCTAGGGGGATGGTGGGTGGGACGCAAGAAAGAAGGCGAGAGAAGACAACTAACATAGAACGTTATGGTAGGTACATAACTTCTCAATTTTAAGTTGTCAATCTCACCTTCATTCTTGCTGGATGGGACTGCGTCCCTAGCACCTTCATCCTGGGTGGCTCATTGGAACAGACTCTTAAGAATGGTGGAACCAAATGTTGCTCTGTCCCTGGAGGCCATGTCCAATTTGTAATGCTAAACAAAGGTATGAGGAGAGGCCCATGTGGCTGCCGCACAGATAGTGTCTATTGGCAGTCTAGCTTGAAAAGCTGTAGATGTAGCTAGTGCTCTAGTTGAATGGGCTTTTGGCTTAGAAGTTAATTCCCTGCCTCCGAGTTGATAAATAGATGTAATCACAGAAGACAGCCACCTAGGTAGGGTTACCTTAGAAACAGGAAGGCCCTTCTTATTTTCTGCGTACGATAAAAACAGTTGATCAGACTTCCTTATTTGTTTGGTTCTATCCAAATAGTATCGGAGCTGGCGGTGAACATCTAGATAATGTAGCTTTTGCTCTGCTCTATTAGTATAGTTTGGGAAAAAAACTGGGAGATCAATTGATTGATTTAAATTTGTCTGTGAAGCCACCTTGGGTAAGAAGGATGGATTAGTCCTTAGAGAAACTCTGTCTTTATGGAAGATTAAGTAGGGGGAACGAATGCAGAGAGCGTGAAGCTCAGATACTCTCCTAGCAGAAGTAATGGCGACTAGGAAGAGTGTCTTTCAGGAAAGAAATTTCAATGAACAGGAGACCGCAGGTTCAAAGGGGGGAAGAATCAAGGATGTTAAGACTAAATTAAGATCCCACTGAGGTGGAGGGTCTTTGATCGGAGGCTTAAGTAAATATACACCTTTAAGGAAAGCTTTGCAAAGCTTATTGGACATGATAAGCCTGTATGAAAATTCGATATGGCTGCCAACTGAACCTTTACTGTAGAGGCAGAAGACCCTGAATGAAAGATTTCGGCTAGGAAGTCTAAGACCGAATGAATTGGGGCAGTAAAGGGATCTATAGTCCTTGCCTTTGCCCAGAAGGAGAAATGTTTCCATTTTACTAGTGTAAATCCTTCTGGTGGAAGATTTAAGGGAAGCTACTATGATATCCCAGACGGGATTAGAAATCATAGGAAGCCTGGCTAAGGACGGAAGTGGAGCAACCAAGCAGTGAGGTTGAGAGAATGTAGGGATTGGTGCAGCTGCCCTGACTGATGGGTCAACAGATCTGGATCTGGAGCTGGGTCCAGATGCCAAGGTTGTACCAAAAGATAATGATGTAGGAATGGAAACCATATCTGTCGAGGCCAATAAGGGGCAATGAGAATCAACTTGGCTCTCAAGGCGGTTGCTTTCTGAATTACTTGTGGGATTAGAGGAAAGGGTGGAAAGGCATAGAAAAGTCCCCGAGGCCAATCTTGGACTAGAGCATCTCTGAGGGGATGGCCTGGAAGGGGGAAGAGGGTGAAGAAGTCGGGGCATTTGCTGTTTTGGGGTGTAGCAAAAAGATCGCAGCAAGGAAGGCCCCACTTCTGAAAAATCTCTTCCGCCACAGATTGTTTGAGAGACCACTCGTGTGGCATGAGTATAGCTCTGCTCAACCTGTCCGCTATGATGTTGGATTTCCCGGGGATATGCATTGCTATCAGAAACCGCTGAGAGGAGATTGCCCATTGCCAAAGTCTGAGTGCCTCTCGACACAGGGTATAGGACTTGGTTCCGCCTTGCTTGTTGATATACCACACTACGGACATATTGTCCGTTTGGATTGCAATAGTTCCTAGGGGAAGAGAGTTGTGGAGGGCTTGCAACGTTAAAAGCACTGCTCTCATCTCTAGGACATTTATGTGCAGGTGGCGTTCGAAAGGTTGCCAAGTGCCATGGACCATCCTGCCCTGAAAATGTCCCCCCCCACCTGATCAGGGAGGTGTCCGATGTCACCATGGCGACCTGGGGAGGAGGAACAAAGGGTCTGCCTTGATGGACTTGAGGGGACAATATCCACCAGGACAGATGACTTTTGCAAGTTGGAGTTATCATGATCTTGTGGTGCATGGGGAGTTGCTGAAAAGACCATTGGGCAAAAAGCATCCACTGTAGAAGATGCATGTAAAAACGTGCAAGGGGAAGAAGTGTTATGGCGGCCGCCATAAGACCCAATACTTTCAGGATATACCTGGCCTGAATTTTGTCGCTCTGAAGAAGAACATGAACATGGTTTTGAATATCTAAGACCCTTTGATCTGTTAACTTTGCTGAAAATTGTACGGTGTTCAAGTTGGCGCCTATAAAGGTAATAGACTAACAAGGTAGACTTTTTGAAATTTATAGAGATTCCTAGCCCTCTGCAAATGTGAATGGTGTAAGCGCTGGCTTGGAGAAGTTGATGCCTGGTGGTGGCAGTGAGGAGCCAGTCATCTAGATATAGAAACACCTGGAATCCTTGCTGTCTCAGGTGAGCCGTAACCACTGCCATACATTTGGTGAACACTTTGGGGGCTGTAGTGAGACCAAAGGGCAGGGCTCTGAACTGGTAGTGACTGGCCCCCAGCCGAAAGCGGAGAAACCTTCTGGAGCACCTGTGAATTTTGATGTGATAGTACGCATCCTGAAGGTCCACGGAGCACATCCAATTGTCCTTACCCAGAAAGGGTAGAATGGACTGTAGCGTGACCATCTGGAATCTTGTTCTCTTTACAAACTTGTTTAGTTTGCTGAGATCTAATATTGGTCTCCAGTCCCCTGTCTTTTTCGGTACCAAAAAGAACCTTGAGTAGATTCCGGATCCTAGTTGGTCTGCTGGGACTGGCTGAATGGCTCTTTTTGCTAGCAGTTTTGATATCTCTGATACGGCGGGTGAAACGTCTGGAAGGGCTCCCTTTTGCTGAATTGGGGTTTGGATAAAGGGTATTTTGTAACCCTCAGATATGATCGACTGTACCCATTTGTCTTGAGTAAGGGAAAGCCAGGCTATTGGGTACAGCGACAATCTTCCCCCGACTGCCTCCGAAGGTGGACAATTGGGTAACATCTCAGGGATGCTGGAAGGGTTTGTCAGGGAGAGGCTCCCTGCTACCCTGGTTCTGCGGACCCCCTCTGCCCCTAGGGTGGCATCTGTTGTTGTTACCCCCTCTGCCTCTGGGGGTAAACTGACCTCTTGTGTCAGGTGTGACTCCTTCAGATTTGCGGAACCACATTTTCCCACCCTTCTGACCCTTAGGGTATGGTCTTGAAGGGGTGGAGAAACAGACTCCTACGGCAGAAAGAGTCTTGCCATCTTATTTGCACCTGGTCAAGGTGTCTTTCACTTGAGGTCCGAACAAAGCCGAACCATCAAAAGGGGAATTTGTGAAGGACGCCTTGAAAGGGTCCGTGAAATTACACAGCCGCATCCAGGCGTGACGCCTTAAGGCCACTCCTGTGCCCACGGCCCTACTCGCTCCATCGGCTGCATATGAAATTAGACACATGGAGGAGTTAACAATCGAGTTCAGGGTTCCAAGCTGTGAGTTTATTTTATCCTGGGACCCAGCAGCTGATGGATCCTGTAAGACTTCTCCCAACTCTTTGAGAATATCTCTCTGAAGGCGGGTGAAGTGACACAAGTAATTCAGCGACCGCATGGCAAAGGTCACTGAAGAAAACATTCACTTACCGTACCTATCCATGGTCCTAGAATCCTTATTAGGAGGATGGATAGGTACTGAAGGATCAGCTAGTTCCTTCTTGGTGGCTGCAGCCACCACCATGGCATCTGCCGGTACACCTTTTGTTAGGAATTGTTTGCCAACTGGTGCTGTGATGAATTTAGATGGCCTCCGAGGGGTGGGTTCCACCGAATCTGGGGCCGACCACGCCTTCCGAGCCACTACTTCCATAAGGGGGTCGAAAGGCGGAGACACCCAGGAGGTGGAGGGTCGAGAACCAAATGCCTCCAGGTACACCGACTCGCCCTTGGAAGGATTAAGGGAAGACCAGTTCCCCCTCTGCTTTAGGATTTCTAGGATGTCTGAGAAAGAGACATCCTCAGAGGGGGACTTTGGGGATCCCTCCGACTCATCAAAGTCGGTGTCAGATGTAATGGACTCAGGGGAGTCCACATGCTTCCTCTTACATGTCCTCTTACGTGGAGGCTCCGCTGACAGGTCAGGAGAAGCCTCGGAAAAGGAAGAAATTCCCAGTGGGGAAACCTGAGGCGTTGGATCTCTGGGTCCGGGAGCAAGAGAGTGGGAAGAGACATCAGCAGGCACTGTAGTGGGAGGAGCTGATGGAGCTGACCATTGACTATGCCCTGGGGCTAGTACGCTCCTCATCACCTCGAAGGCTCCCCTATCAGAAAGGCCAGAGGGCCCCCACTCCGAAGAGGTAGGAACCCCAGGCCGCACCAACAGGGAAGGCTCAGAGGCCGATGTCGGGGCCGAGCTCACCAGCGCCGACGCTCCGAGAGGGAGAACGGGGTCAGACAATGGTCCGATGCCACTCGCCCCCTCGGAGCCAACGAGAGAGACCAGGCGCCCGGATCCGTCCAATGAAGGCATCAAGGAAGAGATCGGAGCGGAAGACGAAGGAGCCGAAGGGGGAGGTAACGGCTCCGATGCCACAACAGTCACAGCTCCGAGGAGCTCCGGCTCTGAACTCTGAGGGAGAGTCGAAGGAGGAAAAATAGGTGGAGTTGTAATAGATACCATCTGATGAGATGGGCTACAGATCATCTGGGCCAATGCCTGAGACTTTAACAGCCTACTTACCACTCTCTCAAGGTCATGATCTGAAAGTCTGGACGACCGAGAAGATCGGCTCCGATGGCTCTGTTCCGAGAGCATGGGAGATCTCGGAGCCGAATGGATGGACTCCAATGAAGGGGATCTTGACCTCTTCTTAGATATGGATGGATCCAAAGGAGCCAAGGACACGTCGGCTCCAGCCGGAGCCGACAGTGAATGCATGGACTCAGAGGCATCGGCACCGAGTGGTGCCGAGACCGGAACCTGCGACTCAGAGGGATCGGCTCCAGCCGGAGCCGATCTAGGCCCAGACAAGGAGCCAGCAGCTGAAGGCTTAGTACTCAGAGCCGACGGTTTTGCTGGTTTCGAAGGCCTCCCCAACGCAGACTTAGTCGGGGAGCCCTCGGGCTTTAAAAAGCCCCTCAGTATAAGTTTGTTCCTGCTCTCCTGCAGGACTCTTGGACTGAATGCAAGACACACAGAACAAGAGTCCTGCAGGTGCAGGGGTCCCAGGCAGTAAACACAAGAAGTGTGACCGTCTGTCAGGGACATTTTCTGACAGCACGAGTCACACTTCTTAAAGCCTGAGACCTTGGTTTCCTTTGGTTCCTTCAACATAACAATGTCGAGGGATCACAAAAGGAAGAGAAAACACACACACACACACACAACACTCAAAAAACAATAAAATAACAATAAAAATATTAATTAGGATACTGACACACCCAAACACTCCACAGGATCCCTAAGAAAAATTAGGAAAGGGGCAGGCTTAAGGCCTAACCTAAGAGTGGAGGGGGAGGGATATAAGGGATAAAAAGGGAAGGTATAAACAGGAATAGAATTAAAGGTAGTCGCTAACTACTGAAAAACAACTGGGTGAAAAATTAACTAAAAAGGGTGACTGAACACTATATATTTAAAGACTTTCCAGGAGCCATTAAAAATACGCACCTCGCAAGCAAAAGCGGCAGCATCATGGGATATAGGGTTGCCTTGAGCCGGTAAAATAAGCTCTTGAGCTTTAGTAAGTGGCCGAGTCGGAGCCGAGGATCGGCTCCGAACCCATCCAGCAAGAATGAAGGCGAGATTGACAACTTAACATCTTGCATTCTGACAATGTATAAATTATATATATACTAGAAGTGATGCCAACAGAGTTTATAGTCATTTAGAAGAAAATTCCACCATAGCAAGAGAATAGAAGGGTAACAAAAGAAAGTCATATGGAACACCAAGGACCATTTGTTGTATAATAAAGTTATAATGGAATAAAAAGGGGAAGAATCTAAGTTTGGCATGGATAGATTACAAAAAAGGCATTTGACAGCATTCCAAGGAGTGATTATAGATGTATAAAATATACTCTACTTTGACTGATTACATTACAGTGACCATGAAACAGTGGCAAACCACTTTGCAGCTAAGCCATGATAAATGTCAAATTATTATCCTAGTGATAAGAAATTATAGTGTGATATTCCAAAGTGGCTCTTTGAGAACGCTGCTCTTTTGTCTTGCCCTTACCCATTAAGCTGTCCACTTAACAGGCCATGTTTACAATTTGGCTCCCAGAAAACAAAAAAGTGCAAAGACTTTTTGTGGATGATTTAAAACTGTATAGTTCATCAGATGAGGAGCTGAAAGCACATCTGCAAGTGTTCACAGTTGTCTCAAATGATATAAGAATGTAATTTCATCTTGATAAATCCACAAAAGCAAAATTTAAAGCAAGAAAGCTGCAGTACAAAGAAAACATCAGTGTGGGACAGGAATGTGATATAAAAGAACTTGAGCAGGAGATAGCATATAAATATTTGAGAATCAGTGAAGGAGCGACAAAATGCATGAACAAATACAAACAAAACTCAGTAAGGAATGTTTTAGAAGACTAAACGTAATACTGAGAACAGCTCTGACAACTAGGAAGAAAGTTCAAGTAATAAACCAATTTGCTCTTCCTGTTCTAACTTGCAGTTTTGGGGTGAATGACTGCCCCAAAAGGTATTGGATCAGTTGGACAGGAAAACAAGAAAAATGCTTCACACTTAAATGATATATATTAAAATCAGTGTAGACCAAGATTACATATTCCTCATTCTGAAGGAGGTATGAGCCTCCTCAAAACTGATTACATATATAGACCTGCAATCATAGGACTGTATACATATCTGCTGACCTCACCAGATCCAAGAGAAGTGGATTTGTAGTTCATAGTGAAGTTTTTAAAACATGAGGAGAACAGGTCTAAGATGGCTTCCCTACTTTGTTTAACAGAAGCATACTGGTGTCAAGAGGGGATGGAAATCAAACCAGAAGTTGACAAAAGTCAGGCAGCAACTGACTGTGCCAAAAAAAACAAAAGAAAGAATATAAGTAGAAGGATCAGATGAGAAGGTAAGAAATGCGGAAAAGGCATAAATATAGTTGCAAGTACAGAAAACTCCTGGAAGAACCTCATGTTGATCAGGGTCTTGTGCAAGAATGGTTAAGGACAAGTGAATTTAAACCAAAAGACAAAAGGTTAATATTGGCTACACAGGACAGTAGACCGCATACATGTTGGTTTACAAAATCCATTGAACATGTGGGAGAAACAGTCAAATGCAGGTTCTGTAAAGCAGAACTGGAAACAGTCGCACATCTTGTTGCTGTGTGTGATACACTAATGGCAGAGGACCTGTATACTGAAAGGTATAATAATGTGGCAAGACTGTTGTACTGGGGATTGTGCAAACATTGCAAAATTGAAGTAGCTGAGAAACACTGGAAACATTTGCCAAAAAGCACTATATAGAATGATGAAGTTTATATCACATGAGATCACCCATTACCAAGAGTTCAAAAAATAGATGTGAGAAAACCCGATATAATAATCCATTAAAAGACAAAAGTAGCATTGATCACTGAAATTGCTACACCCAGTGATTACAGTGTCTTATGTGATTACAGACTGATAGAAAATCATAAAATATCAGGATATACAGGCAGAAATGAGGGTATTGTGGAAGAATACCCAGACAGTTCCAATAGCTGTAGGAGCAATGGGTCTCATATAAAAGAATTTACAGTCATAGTTAGATATGCTACCGATACATTAACTTTGTATGAGTTGCAGAAGTAATTTTTGGGCACATTGCGGGTGCTGCAAACAGCACTTTTGGCTAACATCAAAGAGTGAAATTACACTGATTTCACAAAATTTAATCATACTTTGACTAAGGAATGGGGTCCATTCCTGTCATGGTATTAGAAATCCAAAAGACTTGGAGAAATTAAACAGAGTGAATCCCAATGCCTTTCTTCCTCAAACTACCTGTTAACACTTAAATGGCTTTCTACCTGCAGATTGCTTCTGAAGACAGAGAAAAGCATTAGGGTTCACCTGCGTGCAATTTTAAATAATCTCTCTGGCTACTCCACTCCCAAACCAAATCTCCTGATAAAATCTGGTTAACAAGTGAAACATCTAAATTGCCAGCTAATAGCAGGACCATAAGTGTGTCTGCTATCAAATACATTCTCACTCATATGGACTCAGTCGGGAGATGGACATGGAGGACAGGGAAGGACTATACCAAAAATAAATCCACATTTTGACTTGAGCATCTTTTAAACCACATCAGAGTCAGAATGTTCAGCCATAGAAATGTTAACCTGTCACATCAAGCCACTTAAATTATACTCTATAGACACAGGAAGACAAAAAAATGGTGCATTGCTAAAGATCATTGTCAGATGCTAATATTTGTTTTGCCCTGTACATTTCAGTGACTGATAATGCAGAGCCCTTTTACTGCACTAGCCTTTATAAATGTATTTGAGACACTTACCTCTTCTACCAGTTTATTCTCTTTGTTGATCCTCTGTAGCATGTCCTGCCTTGAAGCAAACTCCTTATTCAGCCGTGCTGACTCATCTGTCATGTTCTGTAGCTTCCTCTAAAATGTGCATGTGTGACGAAAAGAGAAATAAATATTACTAAAATCAAAGTAATACTACTTGTAGGCAACTGGGATTGACAAAACTGCCCTGGAAAAAAAAGCTGCCCTATTTACAAAATGTAGCTCTTTCAGTGATGTTTTTGTATCTGATTTAACTTTAGTAGATTGTATTATATGAGCCATTAAGATTTAACACATCAAATTATTCCAAGTAATGACAGAGCACCTTGGTCTGCAGAATATGGTGGTGAGCACCCAAATCATGAATGTTTCAAGTCCATTTGGGAAACGAGGATGGTGAAGGGAAGGAAGCAATGGTATAGTAATGAATTATAGGTAAATTGAAATCATTATAGGTAAAGTGGAATCCTTACTTTTTTGTGTCTTTTTTGAGTAGCTACAATTGATGTGATGCTACATCAACCCTAATGTTCACAATCATAATCCCTAAGGTCTACTTTATTTCAGAACACCGGCAGTAGTGCATCCTCTTTAATTAATAGTAGGAATACATACAGTGTCTAGGAAATAAATGAACAAGTGTTTTTTAAAGCCCACAAGAAATACAGATAACAACATTCACACACTACCAGCCACCCTGCCTATACTCCAGCTAAACATTCCTTCATATCTATTTATTCAAATTTATTTATTGTCAAACTTATTCACCTTTTCAAATACAAAACATCTAAGCATTCAGCTCACTTTGACATAACCTGGAATAAATGCATATACTTTATAAAAACAAACTAACTAATCCTAAATCCTCTCTTTTCTAAAACCACTCTTTGTGGCAACATCCATCCCATCCCTGCCCCCTCACCCTCATCCATTCCACATTCCTCTGTCCCTAACTCCTATACATCACCCACTAAACAATTCCTTACTTTCATTAACATTTGTAGTATTCTTAACAAATTACAGATCTACAACCATGGTTTCTTCAATACTCATCAGTTACTACTGTCATTACAAAAACATGGCTAAAATCCCATATAAAAGATTCTGAAATGCTGTCCCTTAGCTACAATATAATTCAATGTGACAGATGACACAAAAAAAGGGTGAGGTGTTGCAATTATATATAATAAAGTTGCTCACCCCTCAAAACTAACATACCAACCTTCCAAAATGCAGAACTTCTTAGCTCCCTTCAGTGTTAATAAACATCAGAAGCTTTCATATAGTTAGCCTCTACATACCACTGGGTAATAATATTAACTCATTAGAGGAAATTTCTTGCTGAATAACTACAAATATTACTACTGAAATCATTAGCGTAGGCAACATTAACATTGACTGGTTACCTGTGACATCTAACACCCCATCTATAAGTTTTAACTTGTATGGGTTCAAACAGCTGATCTATTCCCCTACTCAGCTCAACAAAACCAATTACAAAAATTCCATCCTTGATTGGATACTCTTCTCTGACCCCAGCAAGTATGCTATCTCAGGGGTACTATATGATTCCCATAGTGACCATCACCCTATATTCACCAATAGAGAAATCACCTACTAGCTAAAAAAAAACATCAATACAGAACTATCCAAAATATTTCTAACTTTCATCATCATACAATCAATAATCTAATGAAATCAGTAAACTGGTCTCCACTCAGAACCCTACCCCTAGACAAAGCTGCCAAAAAATTCAACATTATATTCATGATTACTTTAAATACCATTGCCCTAGTAAAAAAATAAGAGTAAAAAATGCTCTCCGTCTCATTCTTCAAGAGTTCTCACGCAAAAACATGACAAAACGTGGAAAGAGTAGTGCAGAGATAAACCCCCTCAAACCATACATCTATACAAGGAATTGCACAAATTCACCTAAAGAAAAAAATAATAGTCTGACCCACAAGATAACCATTAAAAAATCCAAAGAAATTCTGGAGCTCAATTAAGAACATTTTTCAGCCCAGCTCTCCTTCCTCACAAATCTCCCATCCAGGCTTATCCCCCTCAGAAACGGCTACCAAATTTAACACTTTCTTCATCACCATCATATCCTCTCTAACTCCAGTTTCTCCAACCATTTAATCTACCTCAAAACTCTACTAGTCCTGATATCCTTGCCTTCAGTCTCCAACCTGTCTCTGCATCATGTTAAACGGTTACCAAAGAAACTTAAAGCCTGTTCTCCTTCTTCTGATGATCTCAATATTGAGTAGCTTAAGCTAGCTGCAGACTGTATAGCATACCCAGTCTCAATTCAATACAGCTACAACCCGTGAACTCAGTCAAACTGTGGCTACATCAAAACCAACTTTTACTTAATCCTGAAAAACACTAAACTACCACTATTTTTCCTACGTCCCATGCTAATGCTAAAAGTAATTTCCACATTACTTGTTTAAACAATATAGTTATTGAAATCGTTACCCTTATCAATTGCTTGGAGTCACCATAGATGACAGCTTAAAGTCTGATCGTTTGATCTTCACATACAAAACTGTATAAAAATAACTCATCAAAAGCTAATTCTACTATACAGAGCAAAAAAAAATTACTTACTCCTTCTCTCATCAAAAACTAAGTCTATTATACAGAGCAAAAAAAAAATTACTTACTCCTTCTAGTAGAATCACCTTAGCTAACACTTATCATTTACCCTCTGTTTTCTATGGTTCACCTATTTTGACTAACATCCAGATCTCTCTCAAATCACTGCTGGAACAATGCTATAATAAAGATAGCTAAATTTGCAGCGAACCTGCCATATAAAGCTCATCATTGCTCTACATTATGTGCTTTCAGCTAATTAGAACTCTCACATCAACTAGCTTATACACAACTTCTTCCAGCCCACAAAATAATATAAAACCCTTCCACCTGCCATTCTGTCTCCTTAGTACTTCATCACTATCTCCCAAATCACCCTCTATGCTCTCAAGATAAAAACCTGCTTGAAATCTATAAACCAAGAAAGTATAAGGCAAAGATTTTATTCGCACTGCATATTCAAACTTTGGAACTCTATCCCTGATTCAATCAGAACTATATCTAGCCTACACATATTTAAGTTGTCTGTCAAAGAATTTCTCACTAACTCATGGCTATGCCTATGTACCTCATCTGTTTAAGCTATATTAACAAATACTTCACATTCTTACTAACCTAACTTCTTATCATACCATCTAGCTGTACCTTTCAATACCTGCCCTCTCCCTACTCTTAGAGTAGACTTGTATCTTTTTATTTTTATTTCCTAGCATAGTAGACTATAATTGTAACATTTCTGTATATACGGATTGTCATATTTAATTATCATTTTTTATTTCTTTTAATTTTTAGATCACTGGTGCCTCCTCATGCTTTATTGTTTCCTATGTATTCCCTATATATATATATATATATATATATATATATATATATATATATATATATATATATATATAGGTCTACTTTGATTCACTGAAAACTCATTTCACTGAATTTCAAAACACACACCAAATCACTGAAAGTTCAAATCACTGAAAACTCATTTCACTGAATCACATTTCACTGAATGTAAGTACTGTTGGACAAATAAAATGTATATGTCCTTTTCCCCACTGTAGTGCGATCCTGGAGTTACTATATATAGTTAGGGGGGTGTGGGGGGGCACAGCCCACCACCTACTTTCGGTTTTATATTGTTAGCTTTCAGTGAAATGAGATTCATAAATATAAAAGCTAAGTAGGTGGGGGCTATGCCCCCCTACACTCCCCCTAACTATATATACCAACTCCAGGATCATACTACAGTGGGAAAAGGGCATATATGTTTTATTTGCCCAACAGTACTTACATTCAGTGAAATGTGATTCAGTGAAATGAGTTTTCAGAGATTTTTTGAATGTGAATTGATATATAATATATATACTTTTTTAATTACATTTATAATAGTGTCTTATTTGATGTTTAACTCTCTAGAGCTTTTTTCCCCTGGGCCTCCAGTGAAAAGGGGCATGTATTACACAGTTGTGCTTTCCTGATAAACAGATGTCAATAAATAAATAAATTCAAAAGTAGTTAATTTGTCTCAGACAGCAGCAATAATCAGAACTTAAAAACCATTAACCACCAGGCGGCTAACTATTTCACTGTAATATCTTCTATATGCTATAATTCCTCATATGATATCATATTATAACTCGGAGAGAAGTACCACCTTACAGAGAGGTGGAAAGACAATGGGCCAAATTCAATAAAGCCTACACGTACACGATATGTATTCAATAAAACTCTTAGCACATTTTTTGTGCTTTCTAGTCACTCAGAAAGATTACAGTAAGTGTACGTGTAGTCTACACTTTGTGGTAACCTTTATAAATCCCTGTCAATATTTAAAGCTGCAAGAATATCAGTAGGAAAACTAAAATTATGAGGAAGAAGGTGTGAGTTATGTCTGCGTTGTCTGTTCACTCAGAACAGTGTACACTTAGTGTAGGTTTTATTGAATCTAGTCCAATGTTTTGTAAATGCTCATTAGCCAATGCCAAAAGAGATGCAAAACTATCATGAGACACTGAGTTCAGTAAACAATTCCACATTAAAATCAGTACAAGACCTAAGACACAAAAGGTATAAGCCATATCTTTTAGCTGTATGTGTCCAAGCAAACATATAATAGCATACTGAAAATCATGCAGTGTTAAAAACCTACATGCACTAAGCAGACAGATTATTTTAAAATAATTGTGGAACCAGGAAACAGCAAAAGGTATAAGCATGAAATCATGACAAGAACATGCTGTGCCTCTTGTAAACAACGAATTTTTTTCTAGTGGGACATTAACTCCTTGATGATTCAGGAAAATTTGTTGCAGTGTCTTACAAGTCATCTGGAGCTAAAAGGATCAAGTCTTCAGAAAATGGCTTAGCCATAGGAGGAAAGACGACAACAGTAGGTAAATTAATCCCTAACTAACATAACCCCCATAACCCTTAGCTACCTCTTTACTAACATACCACACCATATAGGCATCCAAGGAACTCTGGGGCAAAACTGGTTTGGGTTGTACAGCTAGGCTTGTAAGGACCCTGGTGATTGCTAAACTAGTATGAACCTATCAAGTGTCCCAAGCCAACTGGAATCTCCTGCCAGGATGCATCAGATCTGACTGCATCTGTTCTTCATTCAGAAATAGCCTTGTAGACCACCTTAGCAGCACCTATGACTATTAGTGTTTCAGGGACACAAGTTAACTAGGAATCTAAGGCAGACCTCAAATAAGCATCAAATCAAAGTTATCATGCTGCAGTTGGAACACAGCAACACAGTGGTGACACTGACATCAATTCACTGCTATTAACTATTACATGTATTGTGTTTTTTTTCATATTTATTCTAAAACATATTGCATATATTGTGCCTCTTTTATATTATTTATAAATCACTGTTTATGTGCAATCAAACAAAACCATCCATCTGTACTGTCCACTGCTATGACTAGTACTGGAAATTTGACAGCTTCATTTTAGTATTATTCCTGGTGATTACTAACCATCAGTTGAGTCATAAGTGATGGTCTTGTTAATTCCAAAATGAATGGGAAGTAAATACTGTGGGAAGAAATAGCCAGGGAATTGTTATGGCTAGGCTTGTATAGGCCCTAGGGCCGATAGCCTAGTACCAACCTATGTACCTATGAATGCCAATGAATGCAACTGTTTACCATAAATTTGATATTTTGGCAGGTTACAGGCTTCTTAAAAATAGCAAGCAATTATATAAAATAATTGTGATGACTATGTTTATATTAGCATGATTCATAAACATGGGTCAGGCTAATGTCATATCAACACAATACCTCTATGACTTGTGTACCAGTGAGCATAGTGTACATGTGCATTATACATGTCATTGGAAAGCATGCCACTGATTGCATGTCTTTAAGGTATGTGCACTCTACAGTTCGAGTCTAGTTGCTGGCAGCATCCAGCAGACAGTATAGGGGATGTAGGTGTACTTAGTACTGTACCCATTTCAGAGCACTGTTGCAGGCATCCATCCACATTTATGGCCAAGTGCAGTTCTTAAAGATTTTTAGGTCAGCATGTATGGTAATGAGAAGGTCCAGCTGATTGACTGATCCCGCTGGTGGGAGCTCACCTGTGTCATTGTGTGAGAAAAGGGTGGACTGGGCATAGTTGAGAGAGCATGTTTGTGTGCACTATACTGCATACCATGATGTGCCTTTGCATCCATCCTGAAAAATGACTTATGTATGCTATCAGTACAGGCAAAGATAATGTAGTTGTTCAGTTAGATGCCTTGTATGGTGGCGCAGTTGGATAAATCTCTTATTTTGGCACAGGTGATGATTAGCAGCTCTTGTACTAGATGTAGTTGGCAGGGAAGGTAGGCATGCCCATCCCAGGAAGGCAAAGTGCAGACGGATACATCCAGCCACAACCTCCCAGAGGAGCAGTGGCACTGTGTGTATCCTGGGGACAAAAGTTTGGCTCACCAAGCCATCACCTGGTGGAAGCCATCATTAGCATGAACATAGGAGTGTGCAACTGCAGGGGAAAGAGGTTACCTGTCTCTTTGATGATAAAGGTTGCTCATCCACCCTGTCCAGTCCATGGAGATAGGCTACACAAATGCCCTCATTGTCAGGATGCCAGTGAGTGCAGAAGCAACCTTCATAGCTGTGTGTGCGATACCCTACTCCAGGCAGCTATCACCCCTGTACTGCACTAGGGTAATTCTTTAGTAAGAGGGAAATAAATTGGCAAAGTCTGACTACAGGAAGATTGATGGTCAGTGGCGGGGGGGGGGGGGGGGGGGGGCACCTAGAAAAAATATAGTAACTCAGCTATGTTATGCCAAGCTGCACATCCTCATTATCTGGTCAATGATACTGGGCTCTGGTATTTTGTACTTTCCATCTGCAGATGGACACTTGTATATCCTTGCCCCTGCTCCATAGTGTAGTCTGCAATAAACATGCTGGTGAATCATGGACTATGCTATGGAATCCCCATTTGCATACCAGCTGCATACCTGTTAAATAATAAAATTTGTATCTGTTTAGTCCCATTATTGAATATAATGCAACTTTTGCCATGTATTTGTCTAGACATATCACTCAATCTGAGGAACTTCAGAGATTTATAATTAAAAAAATCAATGACTTCAAAAATCTTAGTTATCAGGACAGGCTGGCAACCCTCTCTCTGCATTCAGTCTCTTATAGATTCTTCCATTCAAGTTCCAATCCTTTTTAACCTCCATTTCCTTTGCAGGACAAATGGTACCTCAAATAGCCAGTTAAAAGAACTAAACCTTAATCAGCAGATAAATAAGACATGTTGAAATGATAGATTCATATCCTAATATATCCTTCACCTCTGGAGCAAACTTCCACTACAAGTCAAGCAAAATAGCACTCTTGCCATCTTCAAGATAAACCTAGATAATTGGATCAACACCTACAGAAATTGTGTCAACTTGGTAAAACATAAAATTAATCCTTAACACATTATGAAGAAAAAAAATGATTCAACTGTATAGCCCCTCTAGCTAAGTAAGGCATGCTAACCTTACCCCACACCTTACCATAGAAAAACCCTTTCTGTAACATTACAACTCTTCAGACAAATTATATTTGAATGTATGATAGGGTTTTGTTTAACAAACTGCAAAAGGAAATTCTTTCCTTTTGCCATGGCTTTTTTTTGGTACATAAACTCATTTTAGGTTAGGTTTAGCTGAGATGTATTTTAGATCAGTCATTTTGTAGAGTGAGCTGTAGATTAAGTGAGGTTTACAGCAATCAGTACACACACACACACACACACACACACACACACACACACAAACCTTCCATAAAAATAGTGCCTTGAAGAACAAGCCTGATCAAGTTAACTCTACAAATGTTAAGTGTTAAGGTCAATTCTAATGTGCAAAGATACTCATGAATTAAATAAAAATATACTGAATCATTGCTATCGAAATCTACTCTAAAAGAAACAAACGTAATAGAAAAATAACTTAGAGCTTCAGCAAAGATGGGAAAAGATGTCAGTTTTTATAATTTGTCTGCATCATGAAGTAGTTACACATTTCTTATATAGACAGCCTCATATATATTATCCATTGTTAGTAGAATTGGAATCAACACAAGAAGCAACGATTACTTAAAAGACTGAACAGAAAAGTAAGAAAAATCTCCCTAATTTAGACCCACTCTTCCCATATAACTATAGGTTGAATGGCTTAATAAATATTACTTTAAAACTTTGATATTGGTGGTAGTGACACACTTCATTCTCTTAGATCCAGCATTGAATCCTTATACCTAGATGGGCTTTGTCAAAAACGGAAGTGGTTTAGATATGTTTCACACTTTAATGCATGCAATACACCTAGGAAACGGAGCAAAGGACACAAATGTTTTCTTTTTGGATTATATAGGTCCATGTGATTACCTTTCTAGGCTACATTTACAAAAACTATTAATGGTTGTTGGAATATGAATCAGTCTGCAGGGTAGTACGGCATAACCAGGGACACAAAGAGATGTAAAATACTGTAGCCCCCCGTTTAGTTTGGCTATATATTGTCTTCTGGAAAGAGTTAGTCATTGGTGTTGTAAGTATGCATGTCTATGGTTTAAAATGTATTGTTTTGAAGCTTTCGGTGAAATATAATATAAAACCAAACTAGGTGGGGGGGCTACACCCACCACACCCCCAATGTGGGGGGCTGTGCCCCCCCCACCCCCCAAGTATGTATACTAACTCCAGGATCACACTACGGTGGGAAAAAGGGCATATACCTTTTACTTGCCTTACAGTACATTACACAGTCCTACTACTTCACTTCAGTGAAATGAGATTTGGTGAAATGAGTTTTCAGTAATTTGAGCTTTCAGCGATTTGGTCAGGGTGAATTCAAATTCAGTGAAATGAGCTTTCAGTGAAACAAAGTAGACCTATATATATATATATATATATATATATATATATATATATATATATATATATAAACCATGCTGTTTGCACAAAATAAAATAACGCAGTAGGTGACAACCACTAATTCAGTTAGCTGTCACTGGAGGGAAGTGAAAAATTATTACTTCCAACAGTGGAATTTCCAAGAAGCTACATCAATGTAATTTATACTTTACAATCTCTATGTCAGATCCTCAAATAAAGATGGTCTCAACTGGCCCAGTGCTATGCTCTTTGGATCTACATATGATGGGTTAGCCCTTGCAGAAGGGAAAATATGTAGGGATTAAAAGGACTTTTTCTAACTTAAAACATTTCTCTGCAGCAGTTATGTTTACTAGAGTTAAAGTGGGAACACACAAACTGGAGGAAATAATTCTGTACGTCATCCAGGCAATGCAGAGGGACAGTCCAGAAAAAATATTTTACAAGAACCTAATGGTATTCTTTTAGCAAAACTCATGCAAATCTCTGTCAAGGTCAACATGATGCAGAAGGTTAGGGTACTATTTTATTCCACTTGTGATATGAAACAAATGGAGATGTATGTAAGTGGTCATTTCCTTTTTTGGTATTAATGTGGAGAACAGGTTTATTCAATGTTATACGGTACAACAAAAGTTTGGTCTTATCTGTGAACGTGATGGACATTTATAACATTACTTGCATATCTGTAGTATGATTTCTGTGAATAACATGCCATTCTATTTATGGTTTACCATGGTATGAAGTGTGGGGGAAGGCAGCTCCAAGACTAGGAGAACTGCTGTACTCATCTCAGTATTTTGCCAAATCTTTTAGTTATGTACTTACCATAACTTTAGATGTTTGGGATCCATCTCGCCTACATTCAGTACTGATGGGCTCGGAGCCGATCCCTCGGCTCCGACTTGGCACGCTATGCTATAGAGCGAGGCCTCTTATTGGCTGAGCTATTTCTTATCCCAGGATGCACCACCACTAATCCCCCAGATCTTGTTTGTCCACATTCATGCACACATACACAACTTGTTTATATAACATTGCCAGATGTTTCAAGATGAAACAACAGGATTCGGACCTTCTGATATCCTCTGATCTCCAAGGAAGGGGAAGGAGGGTGGGTTATTAGAATGTAGGCGAGATGGATCCCAAACATCTAAAGTTATGGTAAGTACATAACTAAAAGATGTTATGTGATCCTATCTCGCCTACATTCAGTACTGATGGGACAGCGTCCCTAGCACCTAAATCCTGGGTGGCTCACTGGAAAACACTCCTGAGCACTGTGGAACCAAATGAAGCTCGTCCTCTAGATGCCACATCCAATTTGTAGTGAGAAATGAAAGTGTGCGGGGAGGACCACGTAGCCGCAGCACAAATGTCACTAATGGCAAGCTTAGAATGAAATGCTATCGAAGTAGCCATAGCTCTTGTAGAATGAGCTTTGACAGAGGTGGTAAGCTCTATATTAGAAGAAGAATAAGCTTGAGTAATACAGTCCCTGATGCATTTGGCAATAGTGACCTTTGTGACGGCTTTGCCCAATTTATTGTCAGAAAAGGATACAAACAACTGATCTGTTTTCCTTGTTTGTTTGGTCCTATCTAAATAAAAACGCAATTGCCTGTGGACATCTAATGTGTGGAATATGTATTCCGCTTTGTTAGAATACTTCGGAAAGAAGACTGGAAGTTCTAATGACTGTTGTAGGCAGAAACTGGAACAAACTTTAGGGACAAATGATGGATTTGGCCTGAGAGATACTCTATCTTTGTGAAAAACCAAGTACGGATGTTCTACAGACAAAGCTTGAAGCTCTGAAACCCTTCTGGCAGAAGTAATCGCCACCAGAAAGGCAGTTTTCCACGATAGAAATTTTAAATCACATGTTGCTGCCGGTTCGAAGGGGGAGGAAGTTAAGGCGCGTAACACCACATCGAGATCCCATGGAGGAGCAGGATGAGAAATCGGAGGTCTTAAAAGCGCAGCACCTTTCAAGAAGGTCTTACACAATCTGTTGCTCATTAAAGGTGGGTTTATAGATTCGTGAAAATTGGAAATAGCTGCCAATTGAACCTTGATGGTTGAGACTGAAGAGCCTTGATTGAAAAGGGAAGTTAGAAATTTCAGTACTTCTGATACGGGAATAGTGATGGGATCCAGACCCCGGAGTTGAGCCCAAATAGCAAATCTTTTCCATTTGCTAGAATACAATTTCTTTGTAGCAGACTTGTGGGCCGAGGATAAAATGTGTACAACTTCCGGATCCAAGGTATGATTCCTGACTATAGTCGGAAGAGGAGGAGCCAAGCCGTCAATTTTAAGGTGTGTAGGGACTGGTGGAAAAGTCCCGACTGATGAACCAATAGGTCTGGGATCTGATCCAGGAACCATGGACCTTCCAGTGCATATTTCCGAAGATAGGGGAACCATACCTGACAAGGCCAGTAAAGAGCAACTAAGATCATTTTGCTCCCCAAGAGAGACGCCTTTTGGATCACCCTGGGAAGGAGAGGAACTGGAGGAAAAGCATACAGCAAGCCGGTGGGCCACGGACGGGCTAGTGCGTCCATAGGGCTCTTCCCCGGAGCCGGGGTGAGGGAGAAAAACTTTTTGCACTTCGCATTCAGCGGAGTCGCGAAGAGGTCGCAACACAGAACTCCCCATTTGCTGAAAATCTGATTTGCAACTGTAATGTTCAGAGACCACTCGTGTGGAGAGAGGATATTTCTGCTCAGTCTGTCGGCTATCACATTGGACTTGCCCGGGATATGAGTCGCCACTAGAAAGCGTTTGGTCGACACTGCCCATTCCCAAACTCTCATGGCCTCTCTGCAAAGGGGGTAGGATCTGGTCCCTCCCTGTTTGTTCAGGTACCAGACAACTGACATGTTGTCGAGTGAACAGCAATTACGCCCTGAGGGAGGTAATCGTGAAGGGCTTGAAGGGACAGAAGCACCGCCCTCATTTCTAGGATGTTAATATGAAGTAGGGTCTCTTCCGAATGCCAGTTGCCTTGGACTGACCTGCCCAGGGAATGCCCCCCCCACCCCATCTGGGAGGCGTCCATAGTCAAAGTGGCCACAGGAGGAGGTGGAACAAAGGGTCGTCCCTGATCCATTTGGGAGGGCACCAGCCACCAGCGAAGGTCCCGTTTGCAGGTTTCCGTGATCCATATGAGGTGACTGAGAGGGAGAACCTGAAAGGACCACTGAGTTGAAAGAAGCCACTGGAGAAGAACCATGGCGGACATGGATCCCAATAGCTGCAGGACCATTCTGGCTGGGGCTTTGGATCTGGGAAGTAAGGCTCGAACTTGAGCCTTTATGGTTTGTATCCTGTCTGTAGGTAGATAGACCCGCATTTGGTTTGAGTCTATCTCTACTCCGATGAATCTTATGCGTTGAGATGGCAGCAACACAGACTTTGGCCAATTGAAGGTGATTCCAAAGGAATTGCCCAGTGATATCGTGGCTTATAGGCTCCGCAATAGTAGATGCTTGGAGGTGGCAGTTAGGAGCCAGTCGTCTAGATACGGAAACACCTGGAATCCTAGACTTCTCAGGTGAGCAGTCACGACCGCCAAACATTTGGTGAACACCCTGGGGGCTGTGGTGAGACCAAAGGGCAGTGCGTGGAACTGAAAATGACTGCCTCCTCGGCTGAAGCGCAGATGTCTCCTGGATGCTTGATGTACCATGATATGGTAATAAGTGTCCTTGAGATCTATGGAGCACATCCAAACACCTTTCTCCAGCAGTGGGAGAATGGATTGTAGGGTGACCATTCGGAACTTGGACTTTTTGACTGAATGGTTTAGAATGCTGAGATCCAAAATGGGCCTCAAGTCCCCGGTCTTTTTTGGCACCAAAAAGAATCTTGAGTAAGTCCCTAATCCGATCTGGTCTGTGGGGACAGGTTGGATGACTCCTTTTTGCAGCAGCTTTGAAACTTCTGAGGCTGCAGTTTCCCGTTGACTGGGTGGCGGGTCCGGGATTTTTTTGGACTGAGGTGGAGAGTGAGAAAAAGGGATGGCGTAACCTCCGGCGATAATTCGAAGCACCCATCGGTCCTGAGTGATACCTTCCCAGGCTTTTAGGTGCCTCGAAAAACGACCCCCGACTGGCTCCGGAGCTGCACAGTCGGGCAATCCCTCAGGGACTGTGAAAGGCTGAAGAGCCACGAAAGGACTCGCGGTCTCCAGTGTTGCGAGGGCCTCTGCCGCCTCTGGGACGGCGTCTTCCAGAAGAATTTCCCCCTCCCCTGCCTCTAGAAGGGGGATCGTCCTGCTGTGAGGGGTAAGACTTCTGAGATCTACAGAACCACATTTTCCCTCCTCTTTTAGCCTTGGGGTAAGGCTGAAAGGGAGTGGAAAATCGTGCCCCTACGGCAGTCAAAGTCTTACCTTCTTGCTCGCAGCGGGTCAGTGTGTCCTTTACCTTGGGTCCAAACAAAGAGGACCCATCAAAGGGGGCGTCGGCAAAGGAAGACTTAAAGGCCTCCGCAAAATGACACAGGCGGAGCCAGGCTTGTCTCCGTAGAGCAATGCCTGTACCCGCTGCTCTACTCGCCCCTTCGGCCGCATAAGAAATGAGCCTCATGGACGAGTTTGATATGGATGACAGCGTAGCCAGCTGAGAGCCAACCATCTGGGCCAGCTGCTCAGGCAGGTTACCCAAGAGGGTATCTGACAGTTCTTTAATCAGATCCCTCTGAAATCTGGTAAAGTGCGTGAGATAGTTCAGGGACCTTAAAGTAAAGGCCGCTGAACTTAGGGTGCGCTTACCATACCGATCCATGCTCCTAGACTCCTTATTAGGAGGATGGACGGACGTCGAAGCCTCTGCTACATCTTGCTGGGTAGCAGATGCCACCACCAAGGCATCTACAGCCACACCTTTCATCAAAAACTCCTTTTCCGGGGGTGCTGACAGGAACTTATTAGGACGAGCAGGCACCAGTTCCACAGAGTCTGGGTGTTCCCACGCCCTTCGACAGATCAAATCCAGGAGCTCGTCGAAGGGCGGAGACACCCAGGAGGCAGAGGGCTGAGCCCCGAAGGCCTTAAGGAACACCGACTCATCAGCAGAAGGGGGTTTGGATTGCCATCCGCCTCGTTGTTTAAGGGCTTCCAGGATGTCTGCAAAGGAGACATCATCAGAGGACGACTTAGGGGACCCCTCTGCATCATCAAGATCAGTGTCTGATGTGAGAGACTCATCAGGGGAGTCAGCGTGCTTCCTCTTGCACGATCTTTTCCTGGGGGGTTCCTCCGAAGAAGCTTCAGAGGGACCTCCAGGAGGGGGGGAACCCCCAGTGGGGGTAACCTCAGGCCCCGGGGCTCCGCTGTCTAAGGACAGGGGGACTGCCAAAGACCCAGTCTCAGTATGCAGGGAAGGAGCTGGGGAGACCGTGGAGGTAGCCAAAGAAGATTTGGCTAACGCACTCCTCATGGCCCTGAAAGCAGGACCACCAGAATCCTGGGAAGGTCCCACCTCCGTGGCCACAATGGTAGACGGCACCCCCGCAGCCGACGCACTGAGAGGAAGGCTTGGGACCGAAAACATCAGTCCCGAAGCGTCCCCCCCGGGGCCGACAGAAGAAGTCCGTGTACCGAACTCCGACTCAAGAGCCGGAGTTGGAGTAAGGGTCGGGCCCGACCCGAAAACCTCCATCGGCTCCACCAGCACCGGCTCCAACGGTGCCGAGGCTGTTGGAGGAGGAACCATAATAGCAGGGTGGACCATCGGCTCCGAAGCCGAATGGGCTGAAGCCGAAACTAACTTCTGAAACACCGGAGACTGGAAAAGTCTTAGGAGCACCCTGTTGATGTCCGAATCAGACATCTTGGAGGATCTAGATGACACCGATCGGGTCCAAACCGACTTCTCCATCGGCTCCATAGGACTAGGGGACCGGCTCCGAATGGATTCGACTACTATCGGTTCCGAGGGAGACCTCAAAACAATTTCCCTCGGTGCCGAGGAGGACTTCGGCGCCGAAGGGGAAGAGTCTGAGCCGGCAACCCTCATCGGCTCCAAAATCAGTGGAGCCGATGAAGGTGACCCGCCTCTTGATGCCCCAGTCCTCGGCTCCGAAACCAGAGGGGTCGAGACTGGAGGCATCGAGGCAGACCATTCCGCCCTTGGCTCCGAAGTCCGTGGAGCCGATGGAGAAGCCTGCCTAGGTTTTTTGGCAGTCTGTTCCGACTGACTGGTCGGAGCCGACGCTTTTTTCTTTTTCGTAGGAGAGGAAGAGGAAGATAAGGCCTCCTCGAAGGAGGGCTTAATCAGTCCTTTTAATATTAATTTATTCTTCCTCTCCTGGAGGACTCTAGAAGAAAAGGCATGACACACGCTACAGGACTCCTGTAGGTGCTTGGCGCCTAAACAATAAACGCACGAGGAGTGGTCGTCCGTTATGGACATTTTGTAACCACACCTCACGCACTTTTTAAACCCAGAGGGTCTATGTTCCTTAGACATGCTGACTACCACTAAGAAACAAGTTAAAGTAGCTGTTTGTTTTTTTTTTTTTTTTTTTAAAGACAAAACACAATGTCAGAAAAAAATACACAAATCAGAACAACAATCACTGAAAATGAGAGTCAAGACCCTCTAACTTAAGCAGGTACTTGACCAGGTACTTGACCTCCTGGAAAAAAAGAAAAACGCTAGATAAGAATATGGGAAGGCCCCTCTAACTTAAACGGGAAACCTTCCCTTAACCAAAAACACAATTTTTCTCAACAAAAAATTTCCAAACACACTCGTACAACAACAATAGCTGTTAAAACAGCTTTTGGGTTCAAAATAGCAAAATTTCTGACAGGAAACTTTGAATAAAACAGTACTTAGCCCAGCCAAGTTTGAGACCACGTCCTAGCTTGTAAGCGGCAAACGAGATCTGGGGGATTAATGGTGGTGCATCCTGGGATAAGAAATAGCTCAGCCAATAAGAGGCCTCGCTCTATAGCATAGCGTGCCGAGTCGGAGCCGAGGGATCGGCTCCGAGCCCATCAGTACTGAATGTAGGCGAGATAGGATCACATAACATCCACTGTTTATCAATACACTAGAACAGGACCAACTGAAAACAATGTAGTACTTCATAAACGTTGACTATGCCCTCTCTAGATGGTGTACAATAGCAAATTACAATAGGTTCCTTAGTTAAAGAAATACCACAGTGTTTCTTCATGTTTTTCCTTTTTCAGAAGATGTCCAAATAGACTTGTGATATTTTTGCATACTTCTTGGCTTGTCTGTTGGGGCCATGGCTATTGCTTCAGAAGAAATACTACATGAAGAGCTATCACATGCCCTTTCTCTGTAAGATCTGGGGGCAAATTACCTGCAAATGCTGCTGTCTTACAAAAAGAGAGGAAATGCCCAAACACTACAAAGGATGGTTGATATATTTTAACTTGAAAAGCTTTTGCTTGCCAAAATAGTGCTTAAATCATGTAGTATCTATTTTCTTTTGCAGAACTGTGGCGCATCCCTTAGGAATCAGATTCCATTGGCTCCTTTTCAATTGTCAACTTCTGTTCCCAAAAGTACTAAAACAAAACAAGGCAAACTGAAAATTTCCTGGCTCATTGCAACCCCAAAACTTCCCCAAACAAAGAAAAGCCTACTAGCTAAGTACACTAAGCCACATTAAATTATCAGAAATCCAGAAAATGTAATAAATCGCCTCCCAAAGGAAAGATAAGCCAAACAAAGATAGATAGCTTCCAACTGGTTCTCAATAGTGATGCAGTACCAATAATTTTAAGTAATATTTTCCTATACAAATCTGAAAATGGAAACTTTGTATAAAGTGACTTGTGCATGAAACATAAAAATTAAATCATCAACATAACATCTTTAAATCACATAAGAAGAAGTGACGGTAAAACCTCTATATGAAGCAGACAAAGGATAGAAGCTGACATTTGCTATAAGTACAACTGCTAGGAGCACTTCTGCTTTCTCACTGAGTCACTGTCTTCTCTTCCTAACAACCCCAATCTTGCCACATATGCACGCACGTACACACGCACACACACAAACACACACACACACACACACACACACACACACACACACACACACACACACACACACACACTCACACTCACACACACACACGTGCGCGCACACGCACACACGCACACATAGTCACTCACAAGCCTCTAATGCAAACTGGCTGGACATGAAATATTATACACCTGGAACTTTTCATACAGGCAAATGAAGCATTAACGTATGGGAAGCATTAACATATGTTTGCACAAGGAAAATGATTCAGCGATTCAACAATGAAAAGTCCCATGGGTAATGACCAGGAGTATAAGATGTACTGTGGGTTTAATAACAGAGAAATAAAGTTACAGGAGAAATAGGTCATTCTTCACCTTATAGGTATTCAAGATTTGAAGCGTGTTTGCAGCCATCAGTTTGAGTCTTAAAAGGTCCTGGTTCCTCTCATCAATCTTCTCCAGGAATTGTTTGTTTTCGATCTTCAGCTGCTGAAAATCCACCTCATGGAGCACTTCTCCCATCTCTTCTTTCTAGTAAGGAGTAAAAAAAACAACAAAGGATGTTAACCATGGATTATTAAGAACATTCTTTCCAATATCATTAGCACTTGTCAGGCAATTCATCATTTTCCTTCTACTTCAGCTGATTAATCAAAATAAATATCAGTAATCAACAGAGTGTACTTGATCTAGAAGTGTGCCCAGAGGGCTTCCTGAGAGGTGATGGGGGCATGTTAATATGCCATGGGGGGAGATAAGTGTGTAAAGTTAGTGTTAAATTTAAAGATTTCATATGTAGGTTATGTCCCCTGGTGAGAAGTATGTGTTGCTATGTATTAGCTCAGTACAATGCTGGGTATTGCTTTTGAGGTTTCTGATACAGTTATAAAAGGCCCTGTTGTTGTCCTTTACATGGCTGGTGATTTTCAGTTCATACCTATTAGGAAGATTTTATTTGGTTATAAGTACTTTATTTAACTATTTGAGTTCATGTTTAGTGATTGGAGTATTTAGTTTATTCATACAGATAAGTCTCTTCCTTTTATTGTACAGTTTGCACCATAGAGGTTTATTCCTTAATATAGCATTGTATTTGTATTTAATGGGGACTGATCACAATAAACTAAACATGCTGGAAGGATAAGTTCCTGACCCAGAGACTCCCCAGACTCTGGAATAGACTGCCCATACATGTCAAGCAGAGCGCCTCTTTGGCCCTCTTCAAAAGGAACCTTGATGATTGGATGGGAGAAAGGAAATTCACCCCGGGGATCACATCAGTCGCCCTGCTAGACAGGGGTCCAGAGAAGTAAATAGTGTGGGAAGAAATAGCCTGGGAATTGTTATGGCTAGGCTTTTATAGACCCTAGGGCCGATAGCCTAGTACCAACCTATGAATGCAAGCATTTAAGTGAGCACAGAAAGCATACGAGATGGGGTCATCAAGGGAAGGGGGTGCTTACATTTCATCAGGTCATCATCTAGCTCTAATAAACTTGCTCTTGAATAATCTATAAAGGCAGAAGAATTTAATGGTGGATCAGGTTTAACCCTCATTGTAACTATTACTGAATGATGGCCAGATTTGCCCAGTTATGGGGGCAACTACAGTTGTATAGCATAGTGGGGTTATAATAGTGAGGACTAGACCCAATATTTCTGAGCCCCTAGTTGAGACTTGAACTATTTGTTCTACGAAGCCAGCATTTATGAAGCCTAGGAAGCATTATCCACACTTATTTGTGGTAGTATGGGTTACCTAGTTAATGGAAGAATAGTTGAAATCCCTCAAGAGGACAGTATTTGGTTCAATGCAGAGGGACTCCTGTTGGTTGAGATATGCCTCATGGCTTGCAGGTAATGTAGAGGGGTTATGGTAGCTGTCTATAAAAATATATGGATCTTTATTGTTGGTAAGTAGGATATGGAGAAGCTCAAGGTCATTTTCTTGCCTTATGATTTGATGTGATTTGGCTTCTTATGAATATACTTACTCAACCACTAACGCAATCACCAAAAACATAGTCCTTTTAGGAGGTGGGTCCAAACAAGCAGTAGGCACTGAAACCCCAACATGGAGGTGGGGTTACTATCACTACACTGAGGCCACGTTTCAGTAACAATGCGGATATCTATATTTTTGGGGGTCAGTAAGGCCTACAAGGAGTGCAAATTCCTATTCAGGTTTCTAGCATTGAGCAGAGCTATTTTATAGTCTTGATTTTGACTGACTACGTAGGTAGTTTGAGGAGACTGACCTTGCTTAAAAAAGCACTATTGGGGTGTAGAAAGTTTTGGTCAATATACAAAAGCCATGAGAACAGCAGTGCAGTCCATCTGTAGCAGCAAAGTTAAGGATGTCAGTCATCTCATCCCAGGCTGACACATATATTTAACTGCTTATAATGATATCAATAACTAGGCCAATAGTTAAAGTCAATTCTCTTTTTGCCCTGCCCAGAGGGATACAGGGATAAAGCTATGCCCATGATCCAGGTGACATGAAATTGTTTAGAGGCTTTGGAGACCAATGGGCTGACTGGGGAGGATTGGCAGCACCTATCTTGAGAGGGAGAAATGATGATGGCTCCCATCTGGCTGTTTATGCCACTCCAGTATAGTGCAACTGAGGTCACGGATGACAACAAAAGCTGCAGTCAGATTGAAAAAGCATGCACTGTGGCTGTCCAAGCTGGTAATGATAGCTTATGGTACTTAAGCATAAGTCATCTTATGCTGAAGTACTTAAGCATAAGCATAGGATAGCTTATTAGCTGATTTAAGAGAAGGTGAACATGGTTTGTGTGATGGATGTGTCAGTACTGACAATAAGCTTGGATAAGAGTCTTTCTCCAAAGTTAGTCAATGCTTACACCTATCAAACATAAATTCATCTGGTGGAAGATGTAAATAGTTGTCAGTAAACATTAGGCAGTTGTTAACACTGCCTCAGGATGCCTAGTGGTAGCAGGCTTGCTACAGATGGTGTGGTTCATAGCACCTAGTGCATAAAAAAGTGCACTGTAGGGTGGGTCACCATTGGGGGTTGTGTTAAATTGGTGAGGAGACGAGGTTTGCTAGTGAAGTAAGACAATATAATACAAATAATGCACATAAGTGGAATATGAATATACCCATAGTACAGGTTTCTTAAAATGCAAAAGTGAGTCAAGCAGATTGGTATGGTTAACATTAACAGTAGGAACATGAGTACTAAAGAGTGACTTAGCAGACCAATTTAACTGACATAACTAGAGAATTATGGTTTGAAGTTTGTATCAGTTTTTGCAACTTAAAGTCTGCTTCAGATTATAGAACAAGAGAGTTGCAATGCAGTGAGGAGTACCAGCAACTTGCAACTACAGTTACAGTCAGAATAGTAGCAGCAACTGGTAAATGTCCTCTGATTAACTAATGAATTACAGTTCATACAAGTATATTGAAAGCACCCCATCAGTGAAAGATATCAGTGTCTGTCATGCATTCAGACCCACCACACTAGATGAAGGCACAAAAGGCAGCAAGGTCTCTATATTTGTAAAACAAAATTTCACCTCCAAACTCATTAGGCAGGATAATAACGTGGAACTTCTCTAAGTCCAATTTACCATTAACAAAACCCCATGTCACATCATAGTTAACTGTAGCTCCATCTATGCTCTCCTTGGCCCACACCTCCTACCTGTCTAGTGTGGAAGCCACAAACATTTAGCCAAACACCAATCTCTTAGGGGACTTCACCTAATCCTCTATTAACTTTTATATCCGCAAACATTTCTGGACTTCATAAATACAAACTCGCTGGAACAGCTAGTCGACAGCCCTACAAAGGGAAACAAAATCTTGGATATGGATCTTACTAATATGGAATAGTTCTGTTCACTACCAGTTATAACATCTTCAAATTGGATCATAAATCATATTCACTATATGACTAAAGCGGGAAGCATCCTCCAATAACTCAGTATTCAGAGATAACACTATTGTTAATCTACTAAAAAAAAACAATCTTGCTAAATTCAACATTCTGTTCCACTATGTTGACCCCTCTGTGAAGATAGGAGGTACTGCCAGCTATGCTTGGAAAAGTAGGCAGTGGATGTGTAACATATGCCAGCACAGCTATCTGGAATTTTGTAAAGAATTACATGCCATTTGTAGATCAAACTAATTTGTATATATGCTTTTGTTGAAAAATGTATTTGTAAATTTGCTTGTATTAAATATGTACCAACAGTGGGTCCTGACTGTACTGCAACTTAATTAAATGTGCATGTTTTAACATATGATACTGGAAGAAAGAGGTAAATCTCAGTTCCAGCTAACTTTGAAAAATAGTTGAAATTAAATTACGCCATAAAGATTGTATCTTACAGTTCTAGTTGTGGCCAGAGACAAAATGGCTGGGAAACCAAATATTAGAAGCCTTCTTTATTGTCTCTAGCAGGGAGCTAATTGCTACCCTGGAAAGGTAGAGGTTTGAAATTGTTTTATGACTTCTAGGAGCTGCAGCAGATTTGAACAAAGCTCTATCTGTGTGTATGGTAACACATAGGTACTAAAATCCTAGCAGCTTCTAGTGTTGGTAATAGTGTGGGAAACAGAGTCAGATGACCAAATGTGATGTCATTCTGTAAGATATCCCAGAAATAATATTTATATATTATATTGAGAAGTCTCTAAGTCAGAGTAGGCAGTCTGTTCCTGGAACCTACCTGACAAAGAAAGGAGGAGGACCACTCACCCAGTTCACCTTACCTTGCTCTAGTAAGTGAAACAGAAAATGATTTAGTCAGGAAAATATAGTTAATATTGTTTTTCTGTAACTGTGTGAACATGTCCACCTGTGTTATTTCCTGTGGCTGAAACTCTGGTGCTACTGTAAATAGATATTTAGTACTTTCATGTTCTTTTATTATTTATTATTACATATATTTAAATTTTTCATTGTGGCTGGTCCTTTTAGAAAATATTTAAGCTTTGAGAGTATTTGCATATTTTTATTTGGTGATAACTGTGGCCACTCCTAAAAGCCTTGTTGTTCGGGCAACATTACTTTTGCATTACTATAAATTTCACTCAATGTAATTGGATACCCTTTTAAAAGCCTTATACTAACTGAATTGTGGCAGTGAATCTACCTTAGAGTCTGGGCAAAACTGGTAGAGCAGGTAATCTGTGCCAGCCTTTCCTAGATATGTTTGTGTGAAAATTAAATCTCAAAGATTGTGTGTGTCAGCTACCTGGAGAAGGGACATGAAGCACTGGCTTCACAGAGATGGTGCTGAACACAACTGCTCCAGTGGAGGGCCTTATTGGGGACCTGTGGAGAAACAGATATAGAGAAATCCAGACCCCGGGCTGACTGTGTTCCCTGTGTGCTCTTAAGGGAAATTGTGCTTGATGCAGAGAGGTCTGCATCTGGAAATACTGAGTGTATCCATTTGTATTCCAAGTGAATGTCCCTCTCCAGTATCAGTGGTGAGGATTCAGACTCCTTGATTAGTGGCCCAGAGTGGTGATGTCACATTTTCTATGAACACAAAATCCTATACCACCAAATTCCATGCACATTTCAATAGCCTCATTGAAGCAGCTGACCCCTCCAAAATAAATAGAATGCAAAATTTAGAAATAAACCCCTATGGTGGAACCCAAAATACAACCAGACTGTACAATAAAAGGAAAAAGCTTATTGCATGTAAAAATAAAAGTAACCCTCCAAATGCCAAAAACATAAGGAACTCTGGTCCCTGATCAAATCAACCAAATTTAAATATGAGGTAACCATAGCCATGCAGACAAAAGATAATCACAAAGCTTTCTTTGACTATGTTAGAAACCACAAAAATAATCCTCAAAACTGTGTAGAGTTAATAGTAAATTATATCACATATTCTAATCTTGAGGACATAGCCACTATACTAACAGATACATTTTGCTCTAACTTCACCCCACCTCTCCCTGTCCCACATTGCCAGATCAAATACCAGTAATAATACACTCTCCTAAAACCTTCCAGAAGGATGTCCTTAAAGTGCTACTCAAGGTCAAGAAAACTGCTTCTATGGAACCGAATAATATACCAAGATGCCTATTGGTTGGCCTGAAGCAGGACCTGTCGGACCCCCTACAGAGGATCTTCAATATTGAGAAGTTATGTTCTTACCATAACATTCCATGTTAGTTGTCTTCTTGCCTTCTTTCTTGCTGGATGGGTTCGGAGCCGATCCTCGGCTCCAACTCTGCCTAATACTAAAGCTCGAGAGCTATTTTTACCGGCTCGAGGCTATGCTATGTCCCATAATTCTAGACGTCATATACCCAGATCTCGTTTGATAGCTAACACTATGGACATATATGTCCCACCACAACAGAGAACAATCCATCTAATCATAGATACAAAAAAGAAGGATATATCTATATATATATAAATATACATAAATATAAGCCCTCTAGAATAGCTAGCAAAAAAGAGGGAGCAAGGGAGCTAGCTGGGGAAATAACTGAGGTGGCAATAATTCTCACAAGGTACTCTAGATCTCCCAGGCTAGGGGGATGGAGGGTGGGACGCAAGAAAGAAGGTGAGAAGAAGACAACTAACATGGAACGTTATGGTAAGAACATAACTTCTCAATGTTAAGTTGTCAATCTCACCTTCATTCTTGTTGGATGGGACAGTGTCCTAGCACCTAAATCCTGGGTGGCTCAATGGAACAAACTCTTGAGTACCGTGGAACCAAAAATCAGCCCGACTTCTGGAGGCCATATCAAGCTTGTAATGAGAAATGAAAGTATGAGGAGAGGCCCAAGTGGCCGCTCCGCAAATGGAATCCATCGGCAATCTTGCCTGAAAGGCTATTGAAGAAGCTAAAGCTCTGGTTGAATGGGCTCTAGGCTTAGTAGGAAGTTCGGTGTTCCTCAACTGATAGACCAACATGATAAGACAGGACAACCACCTGGACAAAGTTACCTTAGAGACTGCTTGGCCTTGCTTCCCTTCTGCATAAGACAGGAAGAGCTGGTTTGATTTTCTCATTTGCTTAGTTCTATCCAGGTAGAAGCGCAATTGACGGTGAACGTCCAAACAATGTAACTTTCGTTCAGCTCTATTGGTGTAATTTGGGAAGAAGACTGGTAGATCTATGGTCTGATTCAGATTTTTGTCTGAGATTATTTTGGGTAAAAAGGACGGATTAGTCCTTAGTGACACTCTGTCTTTGTGAAAAACAAGATAAGGAGGGCGAACGCAAAGGGCTTGAAGTTCCGAGACCCTTCTTGCTGAGGTGATGGCTACTAAGAAGAGTGTTTTCCACGAGAGCAACTTCAACGAACAAGAAGCCGCTGGCTCAAAGGGAGGAAGTATTAAGGAAGACAGTACAAAATTTAAGTCCCATGGTGGGGGAGGGTCCTTAACCGGGGGCCTAAGTAAAAGGGTTCCTTTTAAAAAGGCTTTGCAAAGTTTGTGTGACATGATGCTGGTCTCTGACAAGCCAACGTGGAAATTTGCAGTGGCTGCCAGTTGAACTCTGATGGTGGCTGAGGAGGAGCCCAATCGAAAGAGTTCTGCTAGAAACTCTAGAACTGTCTGGACAGGAGCTGTAAAGGGGTCCACGTGCTTTTTCCCTGCCCAGACAGAGAAATGCTTTCATTTGCTAGCATAAGTCTTTCTAGTAGTAGACTTGTGAGAAGTGAGGATGATATCTTGAACTAGTTGAGAGATAAGGGGAAGCCTGGCTAGGGTTGGAAGTGGAGTAACCATGCTGTGAGGTTGAGAGATTGAAGGGAGTGATGCAGCCCACCCGATTGATGAGTCAGAAGATCTGGCACTGGGTCCAGATGCCAGGGCTGCTCCAGTAGATGGCGTTGCAGGAACAGAAACCAAATCTGTCGATGCCAGTAAGGGGCAATGAGGATCATCCTGGCTCTCAAGGCAGTTGCTTTCTGGATTAAATGAGTAATCAAGGGAAAGGGGGGGAATGCATACAGAAGACCCCGGGGCCAATCGTGAACTAGAGCGTCTCTGGGGGGGGGTAGACCTGGGAGAGGGAAGAGGGTGAAGAAGTCTGGGCACTTGCTGTTTAGAGGTGTTGCAAAAAGGTCACAGCAAGACTGACCCCACCTTCTGAAAATTATTTCCGCTATTGTCTGGTTGAGAGACCACTCGTGAGGCATGAGAATGGCTCTGCTCAGTCTGTCCGCTATGACATTGGACTTCCCGGGAATATGCGTTGCTACCAGAAACCGTTGAGAAGAGATCGCTCATTGCCAAAGTCTGAGTGCTTCTCAACATAGGGGTAGGATCTAGTTCCGCCCTGCTTGTTGATGTACCACACCACAGACATATTGTCTGTTTGAATTGCAATAGTCCCGGTGGGTAGAGAGTCCTGAAGGGCCTGCTATGCTAAAAGTACCGCTCTCATTTCCAAGACATTTATGTGCAAGTGGTATTCGAAGGGTTGCCATGTGCCCTGGACTGTCCTGCCCTGAAAATGCCCAACCCCACCCGATCAGGGAGGCATCCATTGTCACATTGGCAAGAGGAGGAGGAAGGACCACAGGTCTGCCCTTGAGTACTTGAGGGGAGACCGTCCACCAAGAAAGGTGTCTTTTGCATGACTGAGTGATTAGAATGGTGTGTGACATGGGGAGCTGCTGAAAGGACCACTAGGAAAATAGCATCCACTGCAGGATCCGCATATGGAAATGCTCTAGGGGGAGTAAAGTGATTGCTGCTGCCATGAGACCAAGTGTTTTTAGTACAAATCTGGCTTGGACTCTGGTCTCCTGTAATAGGATCTGAACATGGTTGCGAATGTCTGAAACTCTTTGTGTGGGTAGTTTTGCTGAGAGCTAGACTGTGTTTAAAATGGTGCCTATGAAGGTAATAGACTGTCAAGGCGACAATGCAGACTTTTCGAAATTTATAGAGATACCTAGCGCGTTGCACGTTTGTACAGCATAATCCTTGGATTGGAGTAGTCGATGCCTGGTGGTGGCAGTAAGGAGCCAGTCGTTTAAATATGGAAACACCTGGAATCCTTGTCATCTCAGGTGAGCCGCAACCACTGCCATGCATTTGGTAAACACCCTGGGGGCTGTGGTGAGGCCAAAGGGAAGGGCTCTGAATTGGTAGTGACTGGCTCCCAGCCGGAAGTGGAGAAACCTTCTGGAGTGTCTGTTCATCTTGATGTGGTAGTATGCATCCTGAAGTTCTATAGAGCACATCCAATTGTCCTGACCCAGAAAGGGTAGAATGGACTGTAGCGTGACCATCTGGAATTTAGTTCTTTGAACAGACTTGTTCAGCCTGCTGAGATCCAAAATAGGTCTCCAGTCCTCTGTCTTTTTTGGTACCAAAAAGAACTTGGAGTAGATACTGGATCCTTGTTGGTCTGCTGGGACTGGCTGGATGGCCCTTTTTCTTAGCAGCTTTGAAATTTCTAGTGCTGCTAGGTCCCTCAGACTGGGTGGAATGTCTGGAAGGGGCCCTTTTGGTTGTTGTGGGGTGTGAGTAAAGGGAATTCTGTAGCCCTCGGATATGATCGACTGTACCCATTTGTCTTTCGTGAGGGAATGCCAGGCTTCTGGGTACAGTGATAGTCTTCCCCCGACTGCCTCCGAAGATGGACAGTTGGGCAGCCCCTCAGGGGTGCTGGAAGGGTTTGTCAGAGAAAGATTCTCTGCTGTCCTGATTCTGCAGACCCCCCCTGCCCCTCGGGTGGCATCTATTATTGTCCCCTCCTCTGCCTCTGGAGGGAAGCTCACCACGTGTGTCAGGCAGTACTCCCTGAGGTTTGCGGAACCACATTTTCCCCCCTTTCTGACCCTTAGGGTATGGTCTAGAAGGGGTAGAAAAACGGACTCCTATGGCAGAGAGAGTCTTGCCTTCCTGCTCGCACCTGGTCAATGTATCCTTCACTTGAGGTCCAAACAAGGCAGAACCGTCAAAATGGGTGTTAGTGAAAGACACCTTGAAGGGGTCGGCAAAGTTGCAAAGCCGCATACAGGTGTGTCTCCTTAGAGCAACGCCCGTGCCTGCAGCCCTACTCGCTCCATCGGTGGCATAGGTGATGAGCTGCATGGAGGAGTTTACAATAGAGTTCAGGGTCCCTAGCTAGGAGTTGATCTTTTCCTGAGACCCTGCAGCTGATGGGTCCTGCAAGGTATCACCTAGTTCTTTGAGAAGGTCTCTCTGAAGACGGGTGAAATGGCACAAATAATTCAGTGAACGTATGGCAAAGGTCGCTGAAGAAAACATCCACTTCCGTACCTATCCATAGTCCTAGATTCCTTATTAGGAGGATGGACAGGAACTGAAGGGTCAGCCAACTCCTTCTTAGTGGCCGCCGCCACCACCATGGCATCAACAGGGATGCCCTTACTGAGAAATTGCTTGTCCGAAGGGGCTGTAATAAATTTTGTGGGCCTCCGGGGAATTGGTTCCATTGTATCCAGAGCTGTCCATGCCTTCCGAGCCACCACCTCCATGAGTGGGTCGAAAGGCAGGGACACCCAGGAGGTGGAAGGGCAAGAACCGAACGCGTGCAGGTACACCGACTCGTCCTCGGAAGGGCTGAGGGCAGACCAGTTCCCCCTCTGTTTAAGGATTTCTAGGATGTCAGAAAATGAGACATCCTCAGAGGGGGCCTTGGGGACCCTTCTGAATCATCCAGGTCGGTGTCAGATGTCACTGACTCCGGGGAGTCCACATGCTTCTTCTTGCATGTCCTCTTTCGAGGGGGCTCCCCCGCAGGATCAGGGGAGGCCTCAGAAGAGGAGGATATGCCCAATGGTTTTTAACGCTTAGGTTCAGGAGGGTAGGCAGAGGCCGAAGCAGGCACCCTGGAAGGAGGGGCCGACTGTGGTGCTGGTATAGGAGCCAGCACGCTCCTCATGACCTCAAAGGTGCCCCTATTAAGCAGAGAGGAGGGACCCATCTCCGAAGAGATGAGAGCTCCTCCCGGCACCGAGAGGGATGGCTTCAAGGCCGATGTCGGGGCCGAGCTTACCTGCGCCGACGCTCTGAGAGGAAAACCGTGTCGGACAAGGGTCCGATGCCACTCACCCCCTCGGAACCAATGAGGGAGTCCTGGTGCCCGGATCCCTCCAAGGACAGAGCCAATGAAGGGATCGGAGCTGATGAAGGAACCGATAAGGGTGGAATCGGTTCTGACGCCCCCATGGTACCAACCCCGACGGCCTCCAGCTCCGAGCTCGAAGGAATAGTCGGAGGAGGAACTGGAGCAGGCGTTGGGGAAGCCGCTGTCTGTTGAGACGGGCTATGCAATAACTGGGTGAGCGCCTGCGACTTCAAAAGCCTACTGACTACCCTCTCGAGGTCGTGGTCCGAATGCCTGGAAGATCTAGAGGAGTGAGACCTATGGCTCCGCTCCGACAGCAAAGGGGACTTCGGAGCTGACCTGACCGAATCCAATGAGGGAGATTGGGAGTGCTTTCGGCTTGGAGACGGCTCTGACGCCAAGGTCGGAGCCGACTGAGGCCTCGATGTATCGGTTCCAGCCGGAACCGACGAGGCAGAAGAAGGTCCGCTTGGAGCCGGCTCCGGACATGGAGCCGACGGTTTGGCGGGCTTGGCAGGTTTTCCTGACAGAGGCTTGGTAGGAGAACCTTCGGGCTTCAATAAGCCCCTTAAGATGAGCTTATTTCTGCGCTCCTGCAGGACTCTTGGGCTAAAAGCATGACAGATGGAACAAGAGTCCTGCAGGTGCAGAGGGCCCAAATAATACACACAAGAAGTGTGACCGTCTGTCAGAGACATCTTCTGACAGCACGAGTCACACTTCTTGAATCCCGATATCTTGGTATCCTTAGACATGATACCACAGGAACGGGACAACAACAAGTATACAAACACAGACACACAACACTTGACAGACACTCTTACAGTTACTACAATAAAACAAAAATTCCACACACACACCTAGTAAAGTAACCTGTAAAAACTACTGTAAAAAGGGGAGATAAAGGCCTAACCACCTTAAGGGTGGAAAAGAGTAGGAAAACTACTAATAAAGGGTGGAAAGACTAGTCGGGTGACTACTAACACTACTAGAAAAAAATCTAGGAAAAAATATCAATCGAAAACTAACTATAATTATAAAAAATTCTAAATATGACCTGAGCCGGTGAAAACGCAACCTCGTAGCTGAAGCGGCAAACGAGATCTGGGTATATGATGCCTAGCATTATGGGACATAGCATAGCCTCGAGACGGTAAAAATAGCTCTCGAGCTTTAGTATTAGGCCGAGTCGGAGCCGAGGATCGGCTCCGAACCCATCCAGCAAGAATGAAGGCGGGATTGACAACTTAACATCAGCCTTCAAGCAGGGTTTGTACCAGATGAGTGGAAGACTGCTACAGTCATCACCCTGCACATGGTTGGAGGCATCAGCTGACCCGGGCAACTACAGACCCACAAGCCTGACCAGGTGCATCGATAAGGCTAAGGAAAGGGTGATTATAGAATTGATAAATAAGGATATAGGACAGGCTACAAAGAATTGATCTGAGCCAGTTCAGTTTTCTCAAGGATAGATCTTGCATACTTAATCTGGTTAACTTCTTTGAAAATATTACCAAAGCAATGGGTGAGGGTAAATCTGTACACACCACATATCTAGACCCTGAAAAGACATTCAACAGCATCCCTCACTCAGGCATAACTGATAAACTCATCCAGCTAAATGTAAATCCCTATGTAATTTGCTGTACAGCAAACAGTTTCACAAACAGAACCAAGGAAGTTACAGTTACCTCCTCCAAAAGACCTATCACTACTGGTGTACCCCAGGGATTGGTCCTTGGGCCACTCCTCTTTGGAATTTATTTCTCAAGAGATCAGGTCTAGTTTGCAGATGACTATAAACTTGATGCCATCAGAAACTTTCTAGAAGAAACCAAGATTTTTCAGGAAGACCTTTCCCAAACAAATAACTGGTCTCAAAGCCACAGCCTAAAACTAAATGTCAAAAAATATATAACTGTATCCTTCTACAAATATGATGTCCCCTACAACTATCAAATTGACAAAGCACCCCTGAAAACTGACCCAGTAATGTGGGGCCTGGGAACTCATGTAGACAATGAGCTGTCATTTGATCACCATATATCCACTGTTGTAAGGAAGTCCTTTTTCATTGTACAGCTTATTAGTAAGGGTATGACATGCAGGTCCAGGGAAGTGATCATTCCACTGTATACCACACTAATTACACAGATCATTTGGTACAATGCCCTCTTTGGTATGCACCTGTACAGACACCTTGCACAACTTGAGTGACCGCAAGGTTTGCATAACTTGGCTGATGACAATGCTTTTTCACTAAGAATATAAATGGCCAAAATTACAGAGGCTGCACTGATTGTCTCAAAGCCTTGTCCCTTTTTTTTTCGGTATCTTACAGGCTACTGAGGGGTAATATTTGCCTCTCTTACATAGCCTCTACCAACCCCATACTTTCAGATCCACCACACATCTACAATTCCAATAGTATTAGAAATACCTGCTCAAGAGATCTCAATCACTTCTGCAACTTAATTAGAACATGCTGAAAAGAACAGTGTTTTGTTGTTTCTTCTTCATTACACACAATACATTTTCTTTCTTCCAATATATTATATTTCAGATTACTTTTAATGGGTAATATATTCAACAAAATTCTATACAGGCAATTCTTTGATTTATAAAACTTCTCAAACCATTTTTCTTCTATCCTTTATAGCATTTTACAGCTTCTTTTAATTCATTCTCAAGAGATGCCATATAATATTTTTCCATAACATTTTAGACCACAATTTTCTGTCTTTCAAAATCATATCTGTTACCTTTTGTACCATTATTGGTATCCCCATCCACTCTCTCCTTGATTCTGAATACATCTTCTCCTAAAACTTCACCCAAAACCTTATGCATCTTTTTTATTGTTATTATTATTATTATTATCTTCATAAAGAAGTCATCAGTCTATTTTAAAACCCTGATGTGATTTGGAAGTTTGTTCCAAACCTTGGAGATGACGACAGAAAACAGCGAGTCACCGTGATAATTATAAGATTTATTAGCAAGAGTTAGTTTAAGTTCTGAGGATTTTAGGGTTCTAAACCCAAAAAAACACAAATTGTGCAAAACAGAATAAAATAACTGGACTGAAAAGTAGAACCAGAACACAATCCACACTAACTCCACTGCACAGATGTAACCAGTTTATTGGTGCTTCCTCCTGGTACCTCGACAAGTACGCCTTCAATGGGAATAAAAATCAACACCACTATATCCACTTTATATAGAACCTCCATATTACTTAATTGTGTGTTAATACAACAATTATTTAATTAAATTCCATAAAAACAGTTTAAAGTGAGCATACAATAAAACGAAGAACAGAGGATCCAGCCAAATAAAACACTTCAAGTGATTTGAATGAAACCAAAAAATTAAAACATATTAACATTTAATTCATATTAACATTTAATTCCTGGTTCAAACTCTTAGGGTGAATTGTATTAAAATTAATGATGAATTTAGCCTCCAACTGCATAAGTTTTGCCAAAAAATCCTCTCCCTGTGTATAAAAAGGCTTAGCCAAAATGCAAAAATATAAACTACTTTCTGAACCTCCATGGGCCATGTGGAAATGGTGGGCTATTGGACTATCCAATCTATGATTTCTGATGTCTCCTAGGTGTACCATTATTTTATTTTAACCATCCTGTTGTTCTGTCCTACATAACATCTGGTTGGTGTGCACCCACAACCAAGGATTGAGACCACCCCACATGACCTACAAGTAAAATGGTCCCTTGCTGTGTATCTATTATTGATTTTGGTCCCATTAAGGCTTTTTAACCTACTGCAAACCTTACATCTACCACACGTAGAGCTTCCCCTCCAACTAACTTTAGTCAAAGGTCTCTTCATATTTAGTAGTTCCTTTAAATTAAGACACCTGCTATAAGAGAAAACTACTCTATTGGGGAACAAATGCCCGACACTTTCATCCTCACAAATAATGGGCCAAAATCTACCCACTAGTTTCTTAAGCATCATCGATAAGGGAGAGAATTTAAAAAAAAAAAATCCTATTCACTTTATCATCCTTTCTCGGCCATCCTGTAACTTTTTGAAGGTCAGACAAAAACTATAGAGAGTATACATTAGAATGTTTGAACAAAGCTGAAGGCAAAGTTTTGGGCACGACAGGTGTAGGGGACTCTGGTGTTAGAAGATCAGTTACAGGATGGCTGAGAAAGGATGATAATGTGAATAGGATATTTTGTATTTTCAAATTTTCTCCCTTATCGATGATGCTTAAGAAACTAGTGGGTAGATTTTGGCCCATTATTTGTGAGGATGAAAGTGTGGGGCATTTGTTCCCCAATAGAGTAGTTTTATCTTATAGTAGGTTCCTTAATTTAAAGGAACTACAAAATATGAAGAGACCTTTGACTAAAGTTTGTTGGAGGGGAAGTTCTACATGTGGTAGATGTAAGGTTTGCAGTAGGTTAAAAAACCTTAATGGGACCAAAATCAATAATATTAGATGCACAGCAAGGGACCATTTTACTTGTAGGTCATGTGGGGTGGTCTAGATCTTTGGTTGTGGGTGCACACCAACTAGATGGTATATAGGACAGACAAAGAGGATGGTTAAAAATAGAATAATGGGACACCTAGTTGACATCAGAAATCATAGATTGGATAGTCCAATAGCCCACCATTTCCACATGGCCCATGGAGGTTCAGAGGCTAGTTTTTTTTTTTTTTTTGCATTTTGGCTAAGCTTTTTTATACACAGGGAGAGGAATTTTTGACAAAACTTATGCAGTTGGAGGCTAACTTCATTATTAATTTTAATACACTTCACTCTAAGGGTTTGAACCAGGAATTAAATGTTAATATGTTTTAATTCTTTGGTTTCATTCAAATCACTTGAAGTGTTTTATTTGGCTGGATCCTCTGTTCTTCGTTTTATTGTATGCTCACTTTAAACTGTTTTTATGGAATTTAATTAAATAATTGTTGTATTAACGCACAATTAAGTAATATGGAGGTTCTATATAAAGTGGATGTAGTGGTGTTGATTTTTATTCCCAGTGAAGGCGTACTTGTCGAGGTACCAGGAGGAAGCACCAATAAACTGGTTACATCTGTGCAGTGGAGTTTGTGTGGATTGTGTTGTGGTTCTACTTTTCAGTCCAGTTATTTTATTCGATCTTGGGGTTCTATTTGGTATATGCCACTGCATGAGATTTGACAGTCAGGGTGTTTTAAGTGGATGGTGAAGTATTTTGTGCACTCTGAATAGCTGAGAGAGGGAGATGGATGTGTTCAGGAAATTCAAGCCAGTTGAGGGTGTTAAGCTCAGTGCAGTGATGGGAGTGGATTGGGTGGCTGCAGGCAAATTTGCTAATTTTGTTGTAGGTGCTCTCTAGTTTTTGTTTGGTGGAAGAATTAAGATTTGTGAATATTGTTGAGCCATATGAGAAGGTAGGAAGCAGAAAGGAGGTTATGATCACTTAGCAGGTGCTTTCTCTGTAAAGAGAGCCTAGTATGCAGTGTGTCTTTTTAACTTCAGTGTCAATTTGCAAATAAGATTTTAACTTATCAGTGATAACTCCTAGTAATTTTGTGTTGGTGATGTTTTCAGTTAAGTCAGTGTTGTTTTGATTTATGTTTTTAGGAAGGAATAGGATTATTTTGGTTTTGTCAGGATTTAAGAACAACTGAAATTTATTTAGCCAGTTTTCTATAAAAGTGAAAGCCTCCTGTGTAACGGTTTCTAAGGTAGGAATATTTGGGGTTGAGCAAACTAAAGCTGAGTCATCAGCATATTGTATTATGGTGGTGAGTGCTGATTCCTTGTACATATCATTTATGAAGATATTGAAAAGTATTGGCCCAATTATGGAGCCTTCGGGGGCTCTTGTAGTGATTAGAAGTAATGTGGAGTGGGAGTCATTCCATTTTACAAACTGGGTGTGATTGTTTAGGTAGTTGATGAGCTAGCTAGTTGAGGGAGTTGTGAGGCATGTACGATTTAGTCTTTGGAGGAGTAATTGATGTGAGACAGTGTTGGAGACTTTTGACAAGTCCAAGAAAAGGGTGGAGACAAAATTACCAGAGTTTTTACTTTGATTAATGGTATCTAGGGAATGTACCTGGGCAGTTTTGCTGCTGTGTTCTGGACAAAAGCCATGTTGTGTAGCAGAAATTAATTGGAGCATTTGCTGAGGTATGCATTTTACAAGTAGTTTGGAGAGGGGAGGAAGGATTGCTATAGGCCAGTAGTTTGACAGTTCAGTGGACGTGTCACTTTTGTGTAATGGAATTATGTAGGAAACTTTCCATAGGACATAGGGGCATGTAGTTCTCTGTAATGGAGCTATTAATTAGGATAGATACAAGGTAGCAAATGGTGTCAGTGGCTATACTGAGATATTCGGATAGCATGTTGTCAGGAGCTAGTGTTGTGAGTTTCAGTTTTTTAATTTATTTTTTGATGCTATTTGCCTGGATAGTTGTTAGGCTGAGTTAAACTGCAGAGCTATGGTTGGGGGGGGGGTTAGGTGGGTTGGGTGGGCATCACATGAGAAAGGATTTGGAGTGGGTTTTCTACCTGGTTTTAGGAGGTTGTTTAAATTTTGCCAAAAATGTTTTTTTCTATGTATGGTCTGGGTTGTGTAGAAAAAGTTCTTTTTATTATAACAAACGTGTGCCTTTGTGAAGTTTCTGAGGCACTGACATCTATCTAGGTAGGACTGGGTCCTAGTTTTGTGCAATTGTTTTAAGGCTTTATTTCTATCTCCCATGATTTGTTTAGTTTGAAGGGTTAGACAAGGGGCAGAATTTATTTTCACTCTTTCATGTTTCAGTGGGGCTTGTTGGTTTAGTATGGTTAAGAAGGAGTTATTGAAGTGACAGCTTCATCTAGACGAGATGTTTGAGAGGTTCCCAGTCACATTGTTTAAGTGTGTCATTAAATATGGATTTATCAGAATTGGTTAAGTTTCTCACAGAATTGAAGTACAGGGGTTTGGGGGGGGGGCTTGTGGTATTCTTTGCTGATGTAGGTGGGGGGATGATCACTGACAGAGTCTGGGAGGAAGGTGTTTTCAAGGTTGGTTAAGAGTATGCAGTTTAGTATGGATTTTTTTCGAATACTTTGTCAAATCGGGTTGGTTGCTGGATCAGCTGAGTGAAATGATAAACATTAATATTATGGAAGTAGAGTTAGGTTTGTCAAGATCACCAAGCAGGATGATTTCCAGGTTGAAAGTAGATGATAAGCAGCTGAATATGTTTTCGGTAGTCTTGGTATTTTGGAGGGGGGATGTTGGTGGCTACAATGATTATGGATTTCTGATTGTTTAGGTGGAGTTTGGTTATTAGTACTTCTTCATTGCTGCATTGTGGAATAGTTGGGTGATGGATATGGATTTGTAAGATGGTTTTAAAAATGATGGCCATGCCTCTGCCCATTTACCTATTCAGTCTCTCCTAATGATGGCGAAACCAGGAGGAATTCTTCAACTTTAATTTTAGATCTTAACCAGGTTTAAGTGATAACTTGGATGTGGGGTTCATGAAATTCAGTCCATGCATGAAGGTCTAGTATCTTATTGCAAATACATCAGGTGTTGAGATAATATATTTTTGAACTGGAGGAAGAAACGGGTTTGTTGCATTTTAGAGGATTGTTGGTGAGGAGAGAGAGTATTTATGCTTGGAGTTTGGGGAGGTTGGGTGTTGGCTTTGTTTAGGTGGGGCTAGTGTTGGGCCAGGGTGGGGTGTACATCTCTGTTCTGTATTAGTTTATTGGGGTGGGTGGTGGAGAGTTTGAGGTTATGGAGAAGTAGTTTTGGTACTTTTTGCACTGGAGTGTGGGGCTTTTGAATTTAGTGTAGATTAGTAATTTTTGAGTAGGATTTTTGATTATACTGAAGAGGGATAGCCAAATTAAGGAGCTGTATCTATGGACAGGTGGTAAGTAGGCTTTTGCCAATGACTTAGTTTGAGTGTAGGTAGGGTACGATTCATAATTTAATTGGTTTAGGATAGTTAAAGTTCCTATTGGGGAAGTAAATGTATATGCATGATAGGAGGTGTGAAACAGTTGTATAGAAAAGTATAAAAAGGAAATGGGAGGAAGAAAACTACAAAAAATATTGGGATGCACCTACTGGGTGGGGGAGGGGGTTGATAAGAAAAGGATAGGGAAATATGGTTGTTTTCTGACTTGTAATTAATTGGTTATTTATTAGATTTTAATCAGTTGGCTATACTGGCTGGTATGGGTGGTGAAGGATCAGGTGATAAGTTTTATCCAATAGAGTTTATTATATGGGGTGGGGATGAGTCAGGTTATATGCTTTGGTCAATAACTTTAATGATATGGGGGTGGGTGGGGAGCATAGTGAAGCAACTTGTAGCATGGCTGAGTGAAGTGAGGCTAGTAGGCAGAGGAAAGAGTCAAGTCCTGACCTATGGTGATGTACAAAAAACTGTTTATTCATCAGCAGTGTAATCAAAATCTAATATTAAATATGTTTTATTCTATGCGTTGTTTTTCTAAAAAAGGTTACAGAGTTGCTGCCTGCTATGTTTCTACAAAGCTGCTTAGTTTTTAGGGAGAAAAATATTGAAATGCAGTATATGTCTCAAAAATGACCATGGGGAATAGTTATAGGGTGCTTCTGCTCAACTAAAGACAGTGTACTATTACAGGATACAGGAAAAACAGTACTTTGATGCCTTATTTAGCAATAACGTAAGCTCAATTAGTAGTGGGAGAAAATGGCTCTGTTGGAATACCTCATAGCAGTTGGACATAAGCCAGTATTTTCTTGATCTACTAATGCCTTCTCTTGGTTTAAACTTTCCTGAGAGATAGAATGATCAGAATGGACAAATCTTGCCTGAGAGACGTCTGGGAGGAATATTCAGAATCCAAGCAGTAGTGGGAGATGGCTAATTCTCCTGAGTTGAGCAGCTGTATTACTGGGGGAGGACTCTAGATGACTGCTCTGTGAGGTTGGATAGTGAGTAATATGGTTTTAAGCAGGTATGGGGTGGTCAAATGTGTGGAAATTGTCCTGATATGCAGCTGTATCTTTAAGCAGGTTTGTGATGTCATTAAAAAGTGGGAGGAGAGCAGTGGGATTAAATGTGTGGATCTAGGGTGGGTGGCTGGGTAATTGGGGGTGGGAGGGACATGAAGTGAAGCGAAGTGGGCACACCTTCCAGTAATGTGACAGACAATTTAGTCTGGGCCTTCTCAAACCCAGTGATTCTGCACATCCAGCCCAGCAAAGGTAAACAAATGGCTTTGATGAGTTTTGCTGTGGGTGTTAAAAAGACAGAAACTAAAAGTGAAGGTACACCACTGTTAACTAGTAATAGGGTAAACAGTACATAATGGGGAGGAGTACAACTGCACTGATATACCATTGGGTACTCAAAGATGCTTAAACATGAAAGCAGCCCACACAGGAGGGAGTTTACATAAGCAAAACACAGATAAGCAATTTATTCCCTCTGTGCATGCAGTCTTGGCTGCAGCAATGTTCTTAATACTCAAGCTCTGTGAAATAATACACAAAAGATGCTGCTACAAATACCTAAAGTATTTAGAGCAGTAAAGAGACAAGAGAGGGGTAAATTGCATGTGCCTCTGAATGCTGGTGTGTAACATTTCCCTACACTGATAGGGGCATGTCACACTTTAAAGCAGCTTCTCCCCTGTACTTCAATTCCCCCTATTTTGTATTATTATGGAAAGCACTTATTAAAAGAATAAAAAAAGTTTTAAATTTTATTGTGCTGCCCTAACAATGAATTTCTGCTCTCAAAGACTTTTTCCAGCCCTAACTGTCTAGTAAAGAGAAAAAAAGACCAGGACATTAAAGGAGGTGACTGTAAAGGAGCATGCTGCTAGCAGGTAAACAGGCCAACCATATGAAAAAACATATATTTACTTGGACAGTTAGTGTGTTAATAAGATGAGAGAACATATGTGTGCATGTATGTATGTGTGCATATATATATATATATATATATATATATATATATATATATATATATATATATATATATATGTATGTATATATATATATATATATATATATATATATATATATATATATATATATATATATATATATATATATATATATATATATATACACACACACACATATATATATATATATATATATATATATATATATATATATATATATATATATATATGTGTGTATATATATATATATATATATATATATATATATATATATATATATATAAACACGTGTACACATATATATATATATATATATATATATATATATATATATATATATACACGTATATATATATATATATATATATATATATATATATATATATATATATATATATATATATATATATATATATATATATATATATATACACACACACACACACACACACACACATATATATATATATATATATATATATATATATATATATATATATGTGTGTGTGTGTGTATATAAAACATATATACATGGATGGATGGACTTACATGACATACATATTTATATATGAGTATTATTCTGGTAAAAAGATGGGAGAATGTATTAGAAATCAGGAGGGGATCAGGCAAAAGCACAATATGTTGCTAAAAATGAAAAGGGAAGATAAAGTTGTAAAGCTCTAGAGAAGAGATCAGACTAAACAGGAAAATCAATGAAACATGCCTCTAGCAAAATGTACTCCAGCTTATACAAAGCACGAGATTTATTTCAGTAACATAGAAGGAGAACTGATAACATCAAGAGCTGTTTAACCCAATATCCTTTCAGTTAAAATTACATTACTATAAACAGTACTTTCGAGTACTGAAACATAAACAAAGTTAAAACCTGACTCCCCTGTTAAATTTTAGCACATGGTGTTGTAAAACAGTCAATTAAAGAACACAAATCAATGTAAAGAGAATCAGCACGTTAGAGCAGGCAGCAACAATGCAGTTTAATATGGAGAATAAGAGATACTTTGCATAGCACGCTGATCTAAATAATGTTCATTAGCTATGCATTGTACTTCAGAAATTGTTAATACAGTAACACAGATATTAAAAGTGGTTTAAACATATAATTAAATATCTTTACTTTAATAGTAGCAACATGCCGCGGGGGTACGGCAGTAGCATTGTTACCTCACAGCAAGAGGTTCTCCCGTTCGATTCTCGGCTTGGCTTGGGAGTGCCTTCTGTGTGGAATCTGCATGTCCTTCCCACGGTTGGGTAGAGTTCAAAAGACATGTGTGCGTAAATGGGCATGCCTTCGTTGAAGGTTGGGCATCGAGCTGGCACCTCGGCATTTCGTAAAAACTCTACTGCCAATCATTAGCGGACCAGTAGTTCTGCTGTGGCGACCCCTTACCAGGAAAAAGCCGAAAGACAAACAACTTTAATAGTAGCAACTAGAGGGGAGACCCGTATCCAAGTTATTCATCCAGAGGAAAGGACTAAGTCAGTTAAAGCTAGTAGAGTAAGAAGGGTATTGTATTGGTCAGAATTTATATTAGTATAATGGGGTATAGGGTGAGGAGGGCAGACTAAAATAGAGCCAGATAGTGCTTGAATATCAAAACTTCTTGTTACATTATTTCCTTTTCATACATCCCACCATCAAACTTTTTCTGCAGTCTCCATTATTTCTTTCTGCTGATATCTAACATCTCCTTCTTCATCAAACATCGCATCCATTCTTCATTCTCTTATTTTTACTTCTTTTCCAAAAATGGTGAAACTTCCTGTTTTTTTCCCTTGTAAAAAGAATAACACATTTTAAACTTTTCTCTGTATTTCATACAGCCCTCATTATATTCTTTTATTCTAGCACCACATTATTCTGTTCATGTGTTTTTTATAATTTCATTATATACAGCACCCTCCTACTCCTTTGCTTAACTTTTTTCTACAATCAAGAATATATTATTGTATTGTCCTTAAAAGCACTCCACCAATCTGCCCAGTTTCCCTAATAGGTTCATAGGCAGGCACTAGGCTATCTGCCCGAAGGCATTTATAAGCCTAGCCAGAGTGTGTCAGCTTTCATCGCCCCATTGATTAATTAACTGAACCTCTGTCAAGAAGAGCCAATGAGGTGATCCCAGGGGTGTATTTTCTGTTACCCATCCACTCGTCAAGATTTCTCTTGAAGAGTGTTAGTGAGGGGCTCTGCCTAATGTAGTTAGGAATTTTGTACCAAAGCATGGCGAGTCTCTGTGATAGGAATCTATCCCTCCAGCATGTTCTATTTACTGTTGTGGTGAGGTTTAGCTCACTAGAGCAAGTGGCTTGAGGTGACTTGGATTTCTTTAGGTGGAGCATGTCCATCAATTCTGAGTTGGACATGGCTTTGTAAGTCAGGCAAAGATCACCTCTGAGTAAGCGATATGCGACTGAGTACAGCTGGAGGTTTTTCCAGTCGGGCTGCATAGGACATATGTTTGAGGCCAGTAATCCTCTTGGTAAGGTACTTTTGTGGTCTTTCCAGCTGTTGGAAGTGTCTTGTGAGGTACATCCCAAATGGGGCACTGTACTCTATGATGGGTCTGATGAGTGACGAGTAGAGGGGCACTATAACCTCTTTATTTCTAGATGTAAACCCTTTAATAATTAGATGGGCTACATAGAAGGATTTCCTAACTACTTTGGCGATATGATTGTCAAAGGAGAGATTACCATCTACCTGGGTCCCCAGATCTCTTATTACCTCTTCTGTATTAAGGGGGCTGCCACGTATGTGGTAATTCATGGGTGTTTTGTTTTTCCCAAATGGGATGACTATGCATTTTTTGGCATTTAGCTTGAGACCATGACTTTGACACCAGGTGCCTGTCTCAGTAAGGCCCTTTTGGAGAATGTCCATGTCAGCCGGAGAGTCAGTTATGGCTCCCAGTTTGCAGTCATCGGCGAACTTGGTTAGCCACAGTCCTCCTGTGTTTGCCTGTACTTCTGAGAAGTATATGCGGAACAGTAGGGGTCCCAGGACTGAGCCTTGTGGGACACCACTTGTGACTTGTTTAGAGTCGGACCTGGAGCCTGCTATTCTTACTGTGTGAGTTCTGTCTGTAAGCCAGTTGGCAACCTATCTCGTGATGTAGGGGTTTATGTTCTGGCTGGTGAGTTTTTCTATAATTCCCGAGTGGGTAATGGTGTCAAAAGCCTTGGCGAGGTCAAGGTAGGCTGTGTGAAGTACCTTCCCCTCATCTATGTCCTTCGTGATTGTCTCAAAGAAGTCAACCAGGTTTAGTAGGCATGATTTGCCCTTAACAAAGCCGAACTGGGTCGGGTCAAGTGTTTGGAGGTTCCCAATGTCTTTGTCAATGAGTTCCATGATGATGTGCTTCATAGCCTTGCAGACCAGGCTAGTCAGACTTATGGGGCAATAGTTACCAGGGTCAGTTGTGACCCCTCCTTTGTGGAGTGGAATAACCGTTGCTGTGCACCATTCTATGGGCACGTAGCCTATGGAGAGGCTGAGGTTGAACAGTGTGTTTAGGTGGGGGGTTAGTTCGTTCTGTAGTTCGTGCAAGACGCAGCCTGGGACACCATCTGGCCCCAATGAAGCTGTGCTTTTCACTTTTGAAAGGGCTGTTTTCACCTGTGCATCTGTGATTTCTGGGATACTACACTTTTCTGGTATTGTTGTGGACCCTTTTGGGGGTGAGAGGGGGTGACGTTTGCACTGAATCTATCTGCCAGGATGTTGGCAATATCAGTGGGATCAGTATATTTTGTGCTATTTTGCACTAGTTCAGAGCATATCTGTGAGTTGCCACTTAGATTCTTGACATAGCTAAAGAAGGCTTTGTGGTTATCTTTCGAATCCTTTGCTATTTTTCTTTTGAAGTTAGCCTTGGAGGATTTTATGAGGGACCTTAGTTTCTTACTGATGCTGATCAGGGATGTCTTTCCTTCTTGGGATTTGCTTTTTTTCTGAACTAGTTTCCTCCTTCTGTTGTATAGGCTTTTTATGGCAGGGGTCCACCAGACTGGTTTCCTTCTCTTAGGGGAGTGAGTCTTGGTTTTGCTAGGGATGGCATGATCCATGCATCCTTGTAGGTGCTCATAGAGTGCATTTGTAATGGTTCCTGCATCTTGGACACTGTTATCATTTAGCGTGGGGGCTGTGAAACTTACCACATCTGTCTTAAGTAAGGTGAAGTTTGCTATAGAAAAGTGTTTCACTGTAGTTTCCTTGGTTGGAGGTGGTGGTGTGGTGTGGACATCCAGAGTGATTAGTTTATGGTCTGATCTAACCAGTGACGGGTTGACCTCCGGTGTGGAACACCTGTCGCCCATGTTGGTGATGACCAGGTCCAATATGTTTTCACCTCTGGTAGGGGAGTTTACCAGCTGATCCAGGGCATTTGAGTTGATAAATTCTAGGAAGCACTGGACCTGGGAGTTTGTACTTGAGTAGTTTTCCCAGTTAACGGTAGGGTAATTGAAATCGCCCAATATCAGGGTGTTCGGTAGGACCTTCATGTTTTCCAGTGTCTCCAGAAAGGTGGAGTGGTGGTCCTGGGTCATGGAGGGTGATCTGTAGCAGGCCACAATTTGCATTGCTGATTTGTCTGATGTTAGTTGCACATGGATGATCTCGGAGGTATCATGCTGCGCCGCTAACCTGGAGGTGTAGGTTTCCTTAATGAATATGGATACACCCCCTCCTTTTGTGTTTCGGTCTATGTTCTGTGGCCAAAATGTGTGGTATGAGTTGTAGCCCGGTAGTATGAAGCAACGAGGCTTGTCGAGCATGTTGTCCCAGGCTGACAGACACTGGATCCCCTTTGAATGACACCAGAAGCTTAGCCAATTGTTGAAATTGATCATTTTTTCTTTATACTGCGGTATCATTCTTGGTGAGGGCAGGATGCTACTCAGGGTCAGGGTCATACCTGACTGGGCTGCATGATCAGAGAGCTCTTCCATGTCTCTTTCCATGTAGTCCAGGGAGGTACATCTCATGTCATTCATACCAACATGAACAATGACAGAGTCATATTTGTACTTGTTCTGGAGTGACCTGAGTGCTTGTGTTATGTGGCGGATTCTGGCTCCCGAAAGGCAGCTAACAGTAACCTTCTCCTTGTCCAGCCTAGTGAGTGGGACATCAGTGTGCCTGACTATAGAGTCACCTATTACTAGTGTGTTAGGCATGTTATTTCGCCTTAAGAGCTGTGATTGTGTGGCACACTGATTTTGTGTTTTATGTGTTGTCTGCTTTGTGACGGGAGGTGCAGGTTTTTTTGGGTGTCTGTTTTGGAGGTCTGTGATGCTTTTGCAGGTTTTTATTTTAGAGCCTCTGAGTATGATTTTGTGTATTTATGTGTATTTTTTGCCAGTGCTGGTTTAATACATCTATGTGAGGCTGGAGGTGTGGCGCAAGTGTTAACCTTCTCCTCATGACTGCCTGTTCCAGTCTTGGGTGGAGAGAGCTTAGCCTCCAATTTAGCTATATAATTGCATCTCTCGCATATGTTAATGTTTTGTGGTAGGAGGAGAGGGTTGACTGTGTACATGAGTCAGTTATAACATTGTAATGTACTCTCATTGTCATATACTGTTGCCTTTAAATCTTTTTGCTCCATTTTCATCTCCTCTATTTTAGCAGTCTACCCAGTCAATACCCATAAAATCTTATGTTCCCTTTTCATCTCATCTATTTAAGCAATCTCTCCTGTCAATCTTTTATTCCTTTCCATTCATTTATAACTTCTCTGTAATCCCCTATTCTTCCCCATAAAGCTCTATGATTTGAAAACGCAGTCATTTCTTCCCGCCTATTATTTCTTTCATATCCTTTGAATGCATGACATAATCTACTTTATTTGTAAACTTTTCCCTTCTATATGTCCATTCTCTATTTTTTCCTATTTTCAGCCACCCATGTCTTGTAACTTCTCTTATTACTTTAATATACTGTGTTATTTTTCCCTCCTGCTTTCTCAAATCGCAGTTAAAGTCTCCCACTATAATTATTAATAAGACAAAGTGTTTAAGTTCCTGAAACAACTTTTTTGTCTCTGTCAAATTTGTGTATGCATAAACTACAGTTATCCCTACACATTTCCCTTTTCCTTATATCACAAACCAGTAGTCTTCCTGGTACTACCATCAAATCCAGTGTATTGAGTGTATTTATCTCTTCATTAAAAAAAAAACTCCTTCCATATAATCTTTTACTCTGTATTGCCTCATTTTCCTTTTTTCTTCCTTCACTCTTCGCATATCTTACAAACATACAACCTTCATACTTATTTTTACAACATTCAGTCACTACCAAACCTCTAATACAAATTTGAATGCTAAATTACATTTAGTGCTAATATTACTAAGTCCTATTTTGTTTTTTTTGTGTCTTTCTTATTTCCAGTTTTTATTTTTATTTTCCTTCTCTGCATCCTCCCATCAACTGATTTATCATTTTTTCTTGTTCTTCTCCTGTCTCAAATTCTACCACTTCTCCTTTTTCACTTACTTGTGTTGCATATCTGTTTTTATCTTACACTGCAATACTTTCACTTTGTACCTCATTCCCATCATTCTTCTCCATATTGTTATATTTTCTTCTTCAATTAACCCCCCATAACACTTTTTCCACCAATGCCTTCAGTTATTTTATCATCAGATTGTCATTCTTCCGAAATATACACTTCTTCTTCTTCCAACATTTTCTTTTCTAGTGTAGGACAGCCATACCAAAAAGATCCAAATTCATTGCATTTTCCACAGCTAGGCTTGTAATTTTTAGGAGTACATCTCTGATGCCCCACACTGACCACATCTTCTTGTATTACAGTCTTGCATCAAGTGCCTATCATCTCCAGAAAACAAGCTTTTGGTTGACCCCAGTACCTCACTGTTCCCCCATTTCCCATTCACAATTACAACATTTGAAGTTATGCTGCATTTTTCCTCATGTGCATTCATTGTCAACCACATCTCACCCCCCCCGCCCCCCCATGTCCAAGCATTTTTTTTTATCATACATTTTCAACCTCATGGACCTTATAACAGACAGAAAAAAAACATTTATCTTAAGTTCTTCTATGTCTGATTTTCTGAATTGCATGTTCTCCCTTAACTGTAGTCCCAAGTTCTGAAAAATACATTCATTCATGGTGAGAATGATCTTTTTTTCTACTTCTTTCATATTTTTTTTTTTCAAATGAAGTAAAAGTTTCAAAAGTAATCTCGCAAAAGTTTTTTGTTCCTAAATGTCTTAATGAACTTATGTCTTGTACTTTAAACTTTAAAGGTAAAGCAATACTGTCCACAACTTCATACCTGTTGATAGTGTCACTGTTCTTTGTTTTGATTCTATCCACCAGTCTTCTCTTCTTGTTTTGTTGTCCTTGCATCACTTCATGTCTTCTTTCAGCTTTGATCACACATCACAATATCTTTCTTTACCATTTTTGCATGTGAAAAAGTTTTCTTGCTGCTCTCAAAAAAAAAAAAAAAAAAAAAAAAAATTGTTACAGGGGCATGCTTTTAAAAGCAGCTACTCCTCTGACCAAGCATAGCCCCAGACTGCTATCAGCACCTTCCAGTAATCCAGGTCCTTTTCCTGATTCATCTGGAAGCATCTAATACCTCTCCCAGTGTGTGATCCACCATAGTACACCAACTTACTTCCTTAAGAGCATTTGAATCACATCAATCCATCATCGCTATAAACACGAGTTTCCAGTCATCCTTCCTCCAATGCAGTGTCTGTCAGCCTGAGATGACATGCTCGACAAGCCTCATTGCTTCGCAAGAGATGGCTTGCACCTGTCACCCCTAGGCTTTCGAATACCGGCCAAGGCTCTTGCTGGCCCATAGTGCCTTTTTTAGGCAAGGCTCCAAAGTCAAACCCACTTCCGTATACTGCACAAATAAAAAAATGAGGGTTATGCTACACAACGCCAGGAGTTTAAATCTCAAAATGCACATGCTCGAAACACTCCTCAGTATGGAGAACATCGACATCTCTGCAGTAACTGAAACCTGGTTCAAGGCTCCACAAAGCACCCCAGCACTACCGGGCTACAACTCATCACAGAATCTGTTTCAGATAATTCAGTATTCTGCAGCACTTAAGGTTGTCACCTGTCCCATTACCAGTGGGACACTCACAGTTTGGATCAAATGATCTCAATGCCTGCTGGATAAAGCAGTGGGACTTAAAAAATCCCGCTTTGTTGAAGTGCTGAATCACTGTGGAAAGGCTATACTTACTTCTGGCTTTTCCACAGTGATTCAGTTATGTCAGCAACCTGAACCTGCAGGCACAGCTATTCCCTGCTAGGTCCGAGTATTTAAACTTGTGCAGCGATTGGCTGCATTTCATGAGGTGGGTGGGGACTTGGGCAGGAACAGTCTTACAAAGCCCACAGCTGTACAGTGCTTTTTCATTAGTACTTCTACAGCCTTAAAGGACTGAGATTTTGTTTGATTGATTGACCGAGGAGGCAGCCAGCCAGTCCCCTGGGAAGCCAGTCAGCTTGACAGCCAGACAGACAGTCCCCTAGCAAACCATCCAGAAAGTCAGCCCAGTAAATACTGTGATTGCAGTGGTAAGTACAGATAGTATTTTATGGCTTTAACTTAAGTGAGAATATTGTATTTTAATTATTTTTTTTTCTTACTTTTTAATGATCAGAAGTAAATGAGGGGCTCAACAGTATTTGAATCTGTACTGGTTGTTTTGGGCTTTGAAGTAGGTATAAAGAAGTATATATATATATATATATATATATATATATATATATATATATATATATATAATTCTCTTCTGGGGGGTTGTGATGTACCTTATTGAAAAAAATAAATGGTTTATTTAGGATGATTGTGTGTATGTGTGTGTGTATATAATTTTTTTTTCTGGTGGAGGCAATGATCAAGGGTAGGTGTAGTGCATTTGGTACATTATTAATGGACGTTATAGTAACTGTTTCAAGATAGTTTGCTTTTACAGACGGAAAAGCTTCTGGATAGTTTGCATTTTTTTAGTGGAAATGTGTGTATTTTATTCTATTTTTTAATGCTGTTTTCAAGAAGTACTGCTTTGGTTATAGTACAAATATGGCTGTGCTGCTAGTGGGATATTTATTTATTTATTGATTGTACTAGTAAATTATTACAATAGGATTTATTTCTTTGTTCTTATTAATACTGTGTTCAGAGGTAAAAAGGGGAACCATGGGGTCTGCTATGTATTGTAATATATTTTATAGTGGCTGTTTAGTGATGGATTGCAAGAAGTAATTTTAAAAGTGAAAAATGTGTGTATACAATTTTTATTTTGGGGAGGCATGTTCAGGTATAAACATAATACATTCTGCATTCTAAAAGTAGTTACTGTGGTTGTATCAGGATAGTTTGCTTTTATAGGTAGAAATATGTGCATTTTACTTTTTAATGCTGTCTACAAGAAGTTTAAATGTACTGCTTTAGGTATAGTGTGAATATGGCTGTGCTGCTATCGGAACATTTATTTATTTATTTTTGTTGTGCAGGTAAATTGGTGCAATATGTTTTATTTCTTTTTTCTTATTAATGCTGTGATCAGAAGTAAAATGGGATTTGTGAGGTCTGCCATGCTTTGTAATCTATGTTATAGTGGCTGTTCAGTGATGACTTGTAAGAAGTAATTTTAAAAGTGAAAAATGTGTGTATATAATTTTTATTTTGCATTCAGCATAATACGATTTTATCATGGTTATATCAGTTTAGTTTGCTTTAACAAGTGGAGTTGTTTAGGGTAGTTTGCTTTTACAAATGAAAATATGTGTCTATTTTAATTATTCATTTATTTGTTTTTAATGGCATCTTCAGGAGTGAAACGTAGTGATTTGGGTAATGTCAAGGTTTTAATGGTTGCAATATTTCTCCCATACTTACATGTGAGATGTATTGTGTCATTCTGTCATTAACCATTCTACCTTTTTAAATAGTTTGTAATGTTATAATTCCTTTTTTTTTTTCCATTGCTCAGGTCTTTAGTAAATCTATATCCTAGATCAGACAGAAGTACTTTATAGATTGTTTCATGTTTCAAATGCCAGTTTTCAGAAGCTGTGTTTTTCAAACCATTTGTTTAAAATGCCAGTAATTTTCATTCTAGGTTTAGATGGCATGGTCATGTCAATGTTTTTCATGGCAGTTCTTTCATAAACTGTGCTTTTCATGTCCGTTCTTTCATATGCCACGTTTTTCATGCCAGTGTTCTTCAATACAAGTCTTTCAGATTCCTAGTTTTTCAAGCCAGTTCTTTCATATGCCCGCTTTTTCAAGCCAGTTCTTTAATATACCATGTTTTTCAAGTCACTTCTTTCAAATGCCAGTTTCTGCTACATTACTGCATCCTTCTACACAGTTCTGCTAAATGTGTTGTATATCAGGTAAGTATATATTCAAAAATTAAGACAGCAGCAGCTTCATCACAGTCTACTGCCAATAACAGAATCTGCAAGTGGCAGGTTGTTGGGAAAATGAAATTCGACTGGATCGAAAAATGCAATGACCTGAAAGCATTCTGCATGTACTGCAAAAGGAATTCCTGGTGATCCATGGCGAAAGAAAAGATATCATAACATGATACCAAAAGTAAGCCCCAAATCCAGGAGCCGGCAGCTAATCACAGTGGTATAATCCAAGGCACAATCCAATATACAGTCACTAAGACGTTAAAGAGACCAGATGAACACCAGAAACACTTTATTCAGCTATAACAGCAAGCGCTTTCATCTCTGTCAGTTCAGAGACTTATAAGGTCCCCATGCAACTGTCCAAGTTGAACTTGAAGTGGGTAAGGGAGGAACTCTGCTTCACATAGATGGGGAGCCTGTTCCAGAGATGAGGTAGTCTCAGGAATACATTCCTGTTTTTCCAGCAGGATCACAGGCAAGATTTAAGTCATGAGAATTGGTAATTATGATGATGTCTGTTTTGCAGATATGCAGGAGGTCCATCAGAGTGGGGTCTGATGATCTCTTGTATGCCAGGCATAGACATCACCCATCAACAGCCTGTAGGAAACAGAATACAGGGATATGGCCTTTAGGTGGTCTTCATAGGACACATTATTTATGCCCTGGATTCCCCCAGTGAGGAACCTCTATGGATGTTGCAATTATTGGATGTGCCTGGACAGATACATACCAAAGGGAGAACTGCACTCAATGACAGGTCCGATGAATGCTAAATACGCTGGAACAATGATCTCCTTGGAACAATATGTCATACCTTTGTTTATAAGTCGCACAACACAGAATTATTTCCTCATTACCATAGACACATGATTACTGTCTGTGTGTGTCCCTAGTCCCTGGCCACTGGGTCAACTGTCAGGGGTATGGTGTCAGTATGATAGTTACCAGGGACGGTTAACCTCCATGCATTTCCTGCATTTAGCCCCAGTCCATGGCTCTGACACCAGCCACTTGCCTGTGTCAACCTTTCTTGGAGAACATTAGTGTTGGTGGGGATTCTATGAGTGCTCTTAATTTACAATCATTTGCAAACTTGGTCAGCCAGAGGCTCTTAATGATGGCACTGACTTTAGAGAAGTAGATGCCAAAAAGGAGGAGTCCCGGGACAGATCACTGAAGGACTCGGTTGGTGACTGGCCTCTTTGTAGAGGTGGACTTCCCAGTTTTAACATCCTCGGTCCTGTCCATGAGCCAGCTAGCTATCCATCAGGTAAAATAATTGTTTATTTCTAACCTCTGGAGCTTATCAACAATGCCCAAGTAGGGTACTATCATACCTCTCAACTGTCCAGATTTTCACAGATTGCCCAGATTTTTACATTGTGTCTGTTCCTCATAAATATTTGGTTTTCTGGTAGATGACTGGCAAATCTTTGAGGATAGAAGTCAAAAAGTAATGACAGGCATTTGCGTTTCAGACTTCACATACTTCAGAAAATTCACGCTAAAGGAAAACCTGTCATTCTATCAACTTTCTAAGTTTATAAAAGTAATATTTAAAATTTGTCCCTATCTTTGGGCCTTTGACCCCCCATTATTTATGGCTTTGTCCAGACTTCTTGCTCTAAGAGATTGAGAGGTATGAGTATTATGTCAAATGCTTTCACCATGTCAAGGTAGGCAGTGCCTACCATTTTCCACATCCATTGCTTTGGTGACCCACTCAAAGAGGTCCACCAGGTTGAGCAAGCCTGACCAGTCTACAATGAATCCAAACTGGGCTGGATCAAGTGTCCGGAGGTTTCTCCTATCATTGATCATTCCCATGATGATTCCTTCCATGGCTCTGTACACAAAACTAGTAAGACCCACGGGTCTTTAGTGTTCAGGGTCTGTAGATGACCCACCCTTGGGCAGAGAGATGATGGTTGCTGTTCTCCATTCGTGAGGCATGAATCTTCTTTGAAGACTACAATTAATTAGGGATTCCAGAGGCTTGATAGGTCTTTTTATATGCTATTTACAAGGCAACCAAGGATACTGTCAGGACCCATTAATGCAGCATTCCAAGTCTTAGTGAGAGCACTGAGGACATGTTCCCTAGTGATACTTGGTGGAGTTATATTTGATGGTATTTCCTGAGGGTAGGCTGGGGGGAGAGCTGAATTTGTCTGCCAGTTGGTTTGCTATATCTTCTGGCTTTTTTAATTTTGCCAAGTCTTTTGGGTTTCTAATACCATGATGGGAATGGATCCCACTCCTAAGTCAAAGTATGATTTACGTTCATGAAATTAGTATTATTTCAATCTTTGATTTTAGCCAAAAGTGCTCTTCGCAGCACCCGCAATGTGTCCAGTAATGACTCCTTCTGCAATTCGTATGGAGTGACATGTATTGGTAACATATCAAAGTATGATTTTAAATTATTTTTTATAAGACCTGTTGCCCCTATGACTACTGGAAATGTCTGAGTATCCTTCTTCCAGATTGCCATCATTTCCTCCTGCAAATCCTGGTATTTTATGACTTTGTGTCTCTCTGCAAGACACTGTAGTCACTGGATGTAGCAATTTCATAATCAATGCCACTTTTGTCTTCTTTTCATGGACTACTATATCGGGTTTTCTCACATCAATTTTTTAAACTGTTGGTAGTGGGTGATCCCATGTGATATGCTTTGTGACCCATGTTTCCAATGTTTTTCAGTCACTTCAATACTATAATGTTTGCACAATCCCCAGCGCAACAGTCTTGCCACATTATTATGCCTTTCAGTATACAATCCTTCTGCATTAGTATATCACAACCAGCTACAAGATGTGTGACTGTTTCCACTTCTGTTTTACAAACCCTACATTTGTCCATTTCTCCCACATGTTCAATAGACTTTGTAAACCAACGTGTACATAGTCCACTATCTTGGGCCACCAATATTAACCTTTCATCTTTTGTTTTAAATTCACCTCTCCTTAACCATTCCTGCATTCGATCCTGATCATCATAAGGTTGTTCCAAGAGTTTCTTATACTTGCAGCTATATTTATGGATTTTACACATTTCTTGCCATCTCATCTGGTCCTTCACCTTATATTCTTTCTTTTGTTTTTTGGCACATTCAGTTGCTGCCTGATTTTTATCTACTTCTGGTTTGATTTTCTTTCCTGCTTGACTCCGATATCCTTCAGCTAAACTAAGTCATCTTAGACTTTTCTCCTCATGTTTAAGAACTTTCACTACATTTGGGTCTTGTGAAGTCAACAGATATGTGTGCTGTCCCACGATTACAGATCTCTACATGTAATCGATTTCGAGGAGGCCCATAACTCCTTCAGAACATTGGATATATAATCTTGGTATGCACTGATTTCTATAAATCATCTGATGAGCATGAAGCATCCTTCTTGTTTTCCTGTCTAACTTATCCAACACATTTTGGGGCCAATCAATCACTCCAAAGCTGTAAGTTAAGACAGGAAGAGCAAATGGGTTTATAGCTTGAACTGTATTCCTAGATATCAATGCTGTTTTTAGTATTAATTTAAGCCTTCTAAAAATATTCCTTACTGAGTTTTATTTGCATTTGTTCATGTTTTATTGTTGATCCTTCATCAATTCCCAAATGTTTATATACTCCCTCTTACTCAAATTCTTATATCGCATTCCTGTCCCAAACTGATGTTTTCTTGGTGCTACAGCTTTCCTGCTTTAAAGGTTGCTTTTCCACATTTATCAAGACCAAATGACATTCTTTATAATTTGTTGTTTTCTAGGAGCCAAATTATAGCCATGGCCTAATATGTTAGGTAGACGGCTTAATGGGTTAAGGGCAAGACAGAATAGCAGCGGTGACAGGGAGTCACCCTGAAATATCCCCCTTTGAATTTTTATCCCTGGAATTTGTCCTTTATAATGGCTTAACTGCAAAGTTGTCTACCACTGTTTCATAGTCACTGTAATGTAATCAATCAGTGTAGGATGCATCTTATACATTTTTAAGCACTCTTATCCATGAATGTGGGATACTGTCAAATGTTTTTTTTTGTAGTCAATCCATGCCATACTTGGATTCTTCCCCTTCCATTATGACTTTATTTAACAACAAATGATCCTTTGTTCCACATGACTTTCTTTTATTACTCTTTTGTTCTATTGCCACGATTGAATTTTCTTCTAACTAAATGTAAACTCTGTCGGCATCAATTCCAGTATATAGTTTATATGTTGTCAGAAGGCAACTTATTGGTCTATAATTTTTAGGATAACTTGCAGGTTCACTCTTAAGTAGGAGCATTGTTTTCCCTCTTGTTAACCAGGCCGGTGTCTGTTCGGGGTGTGCATATAAATAGTTCTTATTCATGGCTAAATCTTCATACAAAGATGTTAATACTTTTAGCCAGAAGTCAGGTACTGCATCTAGGCCTAGGGTTTTCCAATTGGAGGCTTTTCTTAACCTTATTTCAATCTCTATGATGGTTACTTCATCCCATTTCATATCCTGTACATTTGAACTTCTTAGTCTCTCTTTTACTTCTTCTATCCATTTAACATCTTTGTTATGTTCCACAGATCTTCATACATACTTCTCCAAAATGTATGTATTTCTTTTTTTTTTGTGTGGTCTTTCAATTCCTTTTGCCTTGTTTCCCAATTCTCTATAGATTTTTTTTGGGTCATCAATATATTGCTTATTTTGTGCTTTTCCTTTATATTTATCTTCTACGTCTTCTAAGTTTTTCTGCTTGTACTGAGATTTTTAATGTATTTACAAAAGTGAATGACAGATCCTGATCTGTTCTGATATGTGTGTTACTTTTATCACATTTATCTTTGAGTATTTTTGTTGATCTGTTCCCTCTTCTATATTCTTCTAACAGTGACACTTTTTGTCTTAATTGCTTTATAGTTTTCTCTATTCGATAATTCCATGATACTTCCTTTCCCTTACTACCCTGTGTTCTTGTGAGAGAATTTTATCTGTTATTAATTTAGCTGCACAGTAGTATATTCTGTTTACTTCTGTTCTATCGCATGGAACTCTATGGACAGTCCTAATTACTATGTTCATTTGTTTTATCAAACTTCTAACTTTTTGGGTTTAATTGACCTTCTGCAGTCTATTTCTTTCATTGATCTTAATATGTCTGTCTATCTCTACTAAAATCAAGCAACTCTTCTCTTAGCTCATTTTCTTCTAAACTGAGGGCACACTTTTTGTTCTCAGTTTCCTGCGGCCATTCTATAGAAAGTTCTATAGCATCTTCATGTGGCACATTCTCTTCAATTTCATCCTGTGTCATCCGTTGCTCTGTCATATAGGAACTCATTGATCCATCACTCCTCAACACTGACTGCATCAGAGTTGCCACAGTTTCCTATTCCTTCCCTTGCTGTCCAGTTTCAAGTGAACATTTATACTGGTTTCCTGTGGAAGGCTCTAAAATATCTTCATATGGCAACTGACCAGTTGCTTCCCTTTCCGCTGGTTTCTCCTTAATTTGCATTTCCACTGCTTTATCCTGCTGTGGTGTTTTCTGAGTTAGAATTTCTACACTGAATCGTTCGCCTCACAGGTTCTCCATAACCTCGGTTTCTATTTCTTTAACTTCTCCATTACTAATCTTCTTTTCTACTTTTCCTCTTTGTCTTCTTATTTTTGTACTGTAAAGTTTTCCACTTCTGGATTCCTTTGCTTGTATTTGTCTTCAAATATCTTTGGTGCTGCTCTTTTTGTATTGATTATTGTTTTCTCCTTGGCTTGGTATAGGTGGCTCCATTAACAATGAGCTCTGCACACAAATATGTATTGCCTTTGAGGTTTGGACATAGCAAAAGAATGCCTTGTGGTTGTCCTTGGCCTAGGAAGCCAAATGTACCTAATATTTGGCTTTGGCAGACAATTTGCCCTCTGAGTTGTTTATTTGATGAGCCTGCTTTTATCCTGTTGGATGCTACACCTCCCAATTTTTGCCATGATCTTCTTTCTTCTATACAGCCTATTGAAGTTGTGATTCCACCTGGGTGGCTTGTTTCTTGAGTTACTTCTACAGTAGAGAGTCGATTATCCAAACATCAATAATCTGAACCAGCCTTCCAAAGTTTTTGGGTAGGAAAAATCATAAAGTCTGAATATGTAACCATTATATATGAGCATATTTTCTGAGCTTGCAGCCAGCTCGTGTGTGAAAAATGTTCTTTATTGTCCACTGAAATCACTGAATGGTCAAAAAGTGTATTACCGCATGTAGAAAAAAAAAAAACAAGATTTTAGAAGTTTTTTATCCAGTCATTTACATGTTTAATTATCCAAATAGTTTGATTATCCAAACTACCGTAGGTCCCATTTAGGTCGGATAATTGACTCTCTATGGTATACCTATTCTTGGTGGGCACAGCTGCCTACATGCAACTACTAACATGCCAGTATAGGGTTTCAGTGAACAGTTCTGTATAGGCAGCAGTATTCTCAGGCTTTGGGGGTGAAATTTTGCCAGGCTATCAATTAATAGTAGAAAGTTAGCCTTAGAGTAGTTCATGAACATTCCAGGGTTAGTCGGGATTCTAGGTTTTATTTTTACTTCAAAGGAGATCATTTTTGATCTGATCTCATCAGAGAGTACATTACAGTAGAGGTTGGGCAGCATTCTTCCATATTAGTGAGGACTACATTCAGTATGTTTGTGCCCCTGGTCAGTCTATTAACAATCTGATGCAGAGAGATTTTGTTAACAAAATCCAGGAATCTCTGTGGCTCCACATTTGCTGTTGCACATGATTCCCACTCAATAATGGGACACTTACAGTTTCCCATGAATATAGTATTGGTTTGGATGTTGAGTGTTTCCAATAAGCTTAAATATGTGTTCTGGGTCTTCTTGGTAATAGAAGGGGACCTATAGATTGCAAGGAAGTGGTATGGGATTTTTGCCTATAGTGATTTGAACATGGAGAATCTCAAGTGCATCACTCTGCTTGAGCAGCCTTGAGGTATATTTATTTCTGATGTAAATTGGGACACATCCACCTTTATTCCCTGCCTGAGCAATAGCTAGTCCAAACACGTGAAAGGCACCACAGCCCCGCACTGCTGGGGGTACTCTCCATGGCTTTAAACCATGTCTCAGTAACCACACAGATGCCAGCATTCTCCAAATGAGGAGAGCCTGTAAGGATCAGAGTCACCTATCCAGACTCCTAGTATTGAGCATGCTTCACTTTTACTGCTATAGTTACATAATTTAAATTTCAGTGTGCTGTAATAACTTCACACTGTTTATACTCAAAACTATACTTCCTTCACTACTCCTGTGGTGATGTAATGGGTAGAAGGTGTGGTCAGTGTCATATTGCCTATACCCCCCATGTTCCAGTTTGGCCAACTTAACAGGTGGCAACCCTAGCAGCACTTCACTCTCAGCTGGCTTTATCCTTTCCTCCTCCTCTCATCTGGCTTTCTCCTTTCCTCCTCCTCCAGCTTGGAAAACATTTTGCCTCAGTAGCAGGTTTCTGCTTCCTCTTGAGACCAGAAAAAGAATGCAGGAAGTTTCACACTGCCCTATCAAAATTTCCCTTAGTCTGTATAAATACCACCTTGGGTCTCCCTTGAAAAGAGGACACTGGCCTAGTGGTACTAAGACAGTCAACAAAGAGAAAATAAATAAATAAGCTTTCAGAACCTCAGCATAATCTCTAGGAGAAATTATATATGATCATCTTTATATGTTGAGCTTTACATTAAGATGTTCAGTACATTTACAGCTCTCACATATTAGTTTTTCTTGATGAGTAAGCAGTGTTTTTAGCTAGCATGAAGCAGTTTCTACAGTGCCTTAGGAAAATATCACCAATAATGTCTGAAAAGCAGAAATCATGCAGTGCATGCACCCTTCTTACTTGGGTACTCACTAAGAAGTGGCATTAAAGAAGACCATTCTAAACTGTGTGGTACTGGCTAATATTTTTCAGTTTCCTATTAAATGAGGTGGACACTGAATAGTGTAAGGTGACAAACAACCTTAGCTAGTGGTACAGGATAAAAATTAGATATAATCACAAATGCATATTGGACCCCTCTTGAACCACTGCAAATGCATGCAACTAATGGGTTCCCTATCCAATTCTTAAAAAAAAAATAGAAAAAGAAAGGAAAAAAAAGAAAATTGGAACTCAATGTTACACAGTTATGGTATTTTTTTCAAAAGGGTGAAACTCACTGCACACCTATGATGTGTAGGGGCTGTGCCCCTATGCACTTGCTACTTACCTGTACTAGCTCTGAGACTGATGAACCTCAGAGTACAAGGAACACTCAGAAGTACCACAGTTTTGGAGCTAGTGTATACTCTGCTACTCACACTTAAACTTTTGTTGATTTAAAGATCACAATTATAATATAAATCAGTTATTCCATCACATTTTGCACCATAATAAGAAGTTATGTACCTACCATAACGTTCCATGTTAGTTGTCTTCTCTCGCCTTCTTTCTTGCTTGATGGGTTCGGAGCCGATCCCTCGGCTCCGACTCGGCACTTGCTAAGCTCGAGAGTCACTTTTACCAGCTCGAGGCAGCCCCATATCCCATGATGCAAGGCGGTAAGTACCCAGATCTCGTTTGATGACAAAGGGCAATAGCACCAAGCATAAAATACTTCCCAAAGGAAGAAAGAAAAAACTTACAGATGGAAGAAGGACCAGGTCTGAATGGTCTTCAGCATAACAGTTTCTTATAACAAGGTCTGTCCAGGCCAGGGGAAGGAGGGAGGGTCAAGAAAGAAGCGAGAGAAGACAACTAACATGGAGCGTTATGGTAGGTACATAACTTCTTAATGTTAAGTTGTCAATCTCGCCTTCATTCTTGCTTGATGGGACCGCGTGCCTAGCACCTCTATCCTGGGTGGCTCAATGGAACAAACTCTTGAGGACTGTAGAGCCAAAACTGGCTCTGTCCCTGGAGGCCAAGTCCAATTTGTAATGGGAAACAAAAGTGTGAGGAGTGGCCCAAGTGGCGCTGCACAAATAGTGTCTAAAGGAAGTCTAGCTTGAAAAGCTGTAGAAGTAGCTAAGCTCCTAGTTGAATGTGCTTTAGGTTTTGAGCACAGCTGTTTTCCCCTGAGCAGATAAATTTCAGAGATGACCGAAGAAAGCCATCTAGACAAAGTCACTTTAGAAACAGGAAGGCCTTTTTTATTATCCGCATAGGAAACAAAAAGTTGATCAGATTTTCTAAATTTTTTTGTTCTGTCCAAATAATATCTAAGTTGACGGTGGACATCAAGATAATGTAGCTTTTGTTCAGCTCTATCTGAATAGTTAGGGAAAAATACAGGAACATCAATGGATTGATTCAAATTGTTCTTTGAAGCGACCTTAGGCAAAAAGGTTGGGTTAGTGCGCAAAGATACTCTGTCTTTGTGAAAACCAAATAGGGGTCGAACCGAAGAGCATGAAGTTCAGACACCCTCCTGGCCGATGTAATAGCCACTAGGAATAAAGTTTTCCAAGAAAGATATTTCAGGGAACAAGAAGCAGCTGGCTCGAAGGGGAAGAATCAAGGATGTCAGCACTAAATTTAGATCCCACTGAGGAGGAGGATTCCTGATTGGAGGTTTTAGTAGGAAAATTCCTTTCAAGAAGGCCCTGCAGAGCCTATGGGACATAATATTATGATCTGCTATCCCGACATGAAAATTGGAAATAGCAGCCAATTGAACTCTGACTGTGGAAGAAGAGGAGCCTGCATGAAAAATCTCTGCTAAGAAGTCCAGGACTGCCTGAACAGGGGCAGTAAAAGGATCGATATTCTTGGCCTTAGCCCAATAAGAGAAATGTTTCCATTTGCTTGTATAAATCCTCCTGGTAGAGGATTTTAGCGAAGCTACTATGATGTCTCTAACTGGGTTAGAGATCAAAGGAAGCCTGGCTAAGGAAGGAAGTGGAGCAACCATGCTGTGAGGTTGACAGAAGGGATTGACCGGTGCAGCTGACCCGATTGGTGTATCAGAAGATCTGGCACTGGGTCCAGATGCCACGGCTGCACCAAAAGGTGATGATGGAGGAACGGGAACCAAACCTGTCGAGGCCAGTAAGGGGCAATGAGAATCAATTTGGCTCTCAAAACGGTAGCTTTCTGGATAACCTGAGGGATCAGAGGAAATGGAGGGAAGGCATAAAGAAGTCCCTGGGGCCAATCCTGGGTCAGAGCGTCTCTAGGGGGATGGCCTGATAGAGGGAAGAGGCTGAAGAAGTCTGGACATTTGCTGTTTTGGGGAGTAGCAAAAAGATCGCAACATGGACGACCCCATTCCAGAAAAATCTCTTCCGCTATAGATTGCTTGAGAGACCACTCGTGAGGCATGAGAATAGCTCTGCTCAATCTGTCCGCTACAATGTTGGTTTTCCCAGGGATATGCATTGCTACCAGAAACCGATGAGAGGAGATCGCCCATTGCCATAGTCTGAGCTTCTCGACACAAGGGGTAGGACTTGGTTCCGCCCTGTTTGTTGATATACCAAACTACAGACATGTTGTCTGTGTGGACTGCAATTGTCCCTACGGGAAGAAAGTCGTTGAGGGCTTGCAACGTTAAAAGCACTGCTCTCATCTCCAGGACATTTATGTGCAGATGGTACTCGAACGGCTGCCACGTCCATGAACCATCCTGCCCTGATAATGACCCCCACCCGATCAGGGAGGCATCCGTGGTGACAGTGGCTATCGGGGATGGGGGTACAAAGTACCTGCCTTGGTGAACCTGAGGAGATGTGATCCACCAAGCAAGATGCTCTTTGCATGCCTGTGTCACCAGAATCTGGTGACGCATTGGAAGTTGCTGGTATGACCATTGTGTGAACAGCATCCATTGAAGAAGGCGCATGTAGAATCGAGCCAGGGGAAGAAGAGTAATGGCCGCAGCCATGAGACCTAATTCCTTTAGAACCATTCTGGCCTGTACTTTCTTGTTGGCCAGAATGATCCTGACATGACTCTGAATGTCTGAAACTCTTTGATCTGTAAGGGTAGCTGACATCCGAACAGTGTTTAAGTTTGCGCCTATGAAGGTAATAGACTGGCAGGGCGATAAGGATGACTTTTCGAAGTTGATTGAGATGCCCAAATGAGAACAAAGGTTTATTGTGTAATCTCTGGCTTGTATAAGCTGATGCCTGGTGGTGGCTGACAGGAGCCAGTCGTCGAGATACGGAAACACCTGGAATCCTTGACGTCTCAGGTGAGCCGTGACCACTGCCATGCATTTGGTGAACACTCTGGGGGCTGTAGTGAGACCAAAGGGCAGGGCTCTGAACTGGAAATGACTGGACCCCAGCCGAAGGCGGAGAAATCTCCTGGAGCGTCTGTGAATTTTGATGTGATAGTACGCATCCTGAAGATCTATTGAGCACATCCAGTTGTCCTTCTGTAAGAAGGGCAGAATTGACTGAAGAGTGACCATTCGAATCTTGTCTTCCTGACAGACTTGTTGAGTCTGCTGAGATCCAATATTGGTCTCCAGTCTCCCGTCTTTTGGGGACCAAAAAGAACCTTGAGTAGATTCCGGCTCTGAATGGTCTATTGTAACTGGCTGAATGGCTCTTTTGCAGTAGTTTTGAGACTTCTAACTCTGCAATTTCCCTTAGACCGGGTGGTACATCTGGAAGGAATTTGAGGGAAGGGACTTTCCTCGAAAGGAATTATGTAACCCTTGGATATGATCGACTGTACCCATCTGTCTTGAGTGAGGGAATGCCAGGCTTCTGGGTACAGTGATAATCTTCCCGACTGCCTCCAAGGAGGGACAGCCGGGCAACATCTCAGGGATGCTGAAAGGGCTTGTCAGAGAGAGGCTCTCTGTTTCCCTGGTTTTGGACCCCTCTGCCTCTAGAGCGGCGTCTGTTGTTGTTACCCCTCTGCCTCTAGGGGTAAACTGACCACGTGAATCCGTGACTCCTTGGGATTTACGGAACCACATTTTCCCACCTTTCTGTCCTTTGGGATAAGGTCTAGAAGGGTGGAAAACGGACTCCAACAGCAGAAAGAGTCTTGCCGTCCTGTTCGCACCTGGTCAAGGTTTCCTTCACCTGAGGGCCAAACAAAGCTGACCCATCAAAGGGAGAATTTGTGAAGGACGCCTTAAAGGGATCCATAAAATCACATAGCCGCATCCAGGCTTGGCGTCTAAGAGCCACACCTGTACCTGCGGCTCTACTGCTCCATCCGCAGCATAAGATATTAGCCGCATGGAGGAGTTTGCAATGGAATTGAGGGTTCCTAGCTGCGAAGCAATTTTTCTTGAGCCCCTGCAGCTGTAGGATCCTGAACTACTTCACCCAGCTCCTTAAGGATATCCCTCTGGAGTCTGGTGAAGTGACATAGGTAATTCAGCGAGCATAGCAAAGGTCGCTGAGGAAAACATCCGCCACCGTACCTATCCATGGTCCTAGAGTCCTTATTAGGAGGATGGACGGGCACGGAAGGATCTGCAAGTTCCTTTTGGTGGCGCAGCCACCACCATGGCATCAGCGGGGACACCCTTAGTGAGGAATTGCTTGTCACACGGGCAGTGATAAATTTTGAAGGCCTCCTAGGGACTGGCTCTACAGAGTCAGGAGCTGCCCACGCCTTCGTGCAATAACCTGCATAAGGGGTCGAAGGCGGAGACACCCAGGAGGTGGAGGGCCGAGATCCAAACGCCTCTAGGTATACTGACTCATCCTCAGAGGGATTGTTGGTGGGCCAGTTTCCCTCTGTTTAAGGAGTTCTAGGATGTCTGAGAAGAAGACATCCTCAGAGGGGATCTAGGGGATCCCTCTGACTCATCAAAGTCAGTATCCGAAGTGACAGACTCGGGGGAGTCTACATGCTTCCTCTTACAAGTCCTCTTCCTAGGAGGATCTCCCGAAACATCAGGAGAATCCTCGGAAGAGGGGAAATTCCCAATGGGGAAACCTGAGGCGGAGGATCTCTGGGTCCTGTAGCAAGAGAAGTGGCAGAGATGTCAACAGGTACTATAGAGGGAGGAGCTACGGGAACAGACTGCTGACTGATACCAGTGGCCAGCACACTCTTCATCACCTCGAATGCTCCCCTCCCAGGCAGGTCCGACAGAACCCGTTCCGAAGAGCTAGGAACTCCAGGGACCACCGAAAGGGAAGTCTCCGAGGCAGATGTCGGAGCCGAGCTCACCAAGGCCGAGGCTCCAAGGGGAAGAGCGGGTTCGGACAAGGGTCCGATGCCACTCACCCCTCGGAGGAGACCATGGAAGCCCGACCACGAATCCCTCTAAGGAAGGTCTCAAGAGGAGATAAGAGTAGAGGCTGAAGGAACAGAAGGGGTATCCGTCCTCCAGCCGTAGCAGTAACCATTCGAAGACTCCAACTCCAAGCTCTGGGGTAGAGTTGAAGGAGGAACTGTAACGGGTGTGGACCAACAGTCGTCTGTTGAGACGGACTATGTAACATTTGGGCCAGTACCTGTGACTTAAGTAATCTACTGACCACTCTCTCTAGGTCATGATCTGACAGTCTGGATGACCTTGAAGATCGGCTCCGATGGCTCCGTTCCGAAAGAAGAGGTGAAGCCGAGCCGAAAGTATCGGCTCCAAGGAAGGAGACCTCGACCTCTTCCTGGAATGAGCCATCGGAACCGATACTATAGATCCTGTCGGAGCCGACTTCTCGGAGCCGACAGGAAGCCTCGATGTATCGGCTCCAGCCGGAGCCGATACAGCCACCAAAGTAACGGTGTCGGAGCCGATCGGAGCCGACACCGATGCCTGTGCCACATGGGGGTCGGAACCGATCGGAGCCGACACCGAAGTGGTCGATGCAGATTCGGCACCGATCTTTGTTAAGCCAGAATCGGCTCCAGCCGGAGCCGATCTCGACTTGGAACGAGTCGGAGCCGAGGCCGCAGGCTTAGACACAGAAGCCTGGGCCTTGGAAGATTTAGCTGATTTTGATGGAGCCGACTTAGCCGGAGAGCCCTCCAGCTTAAGAAGGCCCCTAAGTATCAGCTTGTTGCGTCTTTCCTGCAGGACTCTCTGGCTGAAGGAATGACAAATAGCACAGGAGTCCTGCAGGTGAAGAGGCCCCAGGCAATACAGGCAAGAAGTGTGACCGTCTGTCAGAGACATCTTCTGACAGCACGAGTCACACTTCTTAAAACCTGAGACCCTCTCCTTTGACATGGTGCTTCACAAAAAAACACACACACACACCAGTCAAAAATTTAAATTAAAGAAAATACCAAAAAGGTATTCCTAAAAACAAACACACACACACCCTAACAGGGAGGGGATGGGATGGGTAAAGTTTGACTAAAAAATATTAAAAGAGACAGGGATTTTCTGTCAGGAAATCTAAATAATTAACTTATAACTAACAATAAAAGTTTTTTTTAACAAAAAGGGGCTTTAATATCAATAAAGTGAATCACTTACCAGGAGCTGGTAAAAGGAGGACCTCATAAGCGAAGCGGCAAACGAGATCTGGGTACTTACCGCCTTGCATCATGGGATATGGGGCTGCCTCGAGCTGGTAAAAGTGACTCTCGAGCTTAGCAAGTGCCGAGTCGGAGCCGAGGGATCGGCTCCGAACCCATCAAGCAAGAATGAAGGCGAGATTGACAACTTAACATCTCATATTACCCCTTCTGTCATACTCAGCTGGTTCTATCTTGTGTGAGGAAGATGAGGCTTTAGCAACTATCAGAAGGGGTACATGGCTGCTTGAAGACAAATTGTCTTAATTTGAGATCTGCAGTGTTAGTTGATCAGTGGACAATAGTATGCTGAGTCATACAACAAGGTGACATACATTTCACATGGTCTAATTCCAGAAGCATAATATGCAATGACGTTAATAATCATCATCATTTCAAGGCTGTCACATCTACTTGCTGTCAAGCAGCAGTGTACTCAAGGAGAGCCATTCTCATGAAAGAATCAATACTCCTAAACTGCTGTATTTCCCAAAGCTAGTCTTCTGGAAATCTAGATCCATTCCATAATCCAGGTCTCTGAACTACAGAGATCTAATCCCTTTTATAGAGGAAGAGTCATATACTGATTTTCTTTACTGTAGGTACTTACAATTCACAATGTGTAAAGTACAGTTGTATAAGTAAACTTACCATAAGAGTAGATGTTGAAATGATCCAAAGATCTGAAATAGTTAGCTCTGTCAACATAGTACCGGAGTAGTCTGTGGACATCCATGTTATGGTGCATCCTTTCTCCTTCATTTCTAGGTTCAGGGAAAAAAATTGGGGAGATGGATAGCTTGGCTTAAAGAAAACTCAGATATCACTTTAGACATAAAAAAAAGATTAGTTCTCAAAGAAGCTCTGTCTGTGTGTAAAATGACTCACCATAAGAGCTTGCAACTCAGATACTCTTCTTGCAGACGTCAGACGATCAGTAAAATATTTGTACATGTTAAAAACCTCAAGTTAGACAGATTAAATGGTTTCATTATCTAACACAAAATTAAGATCCCAAGGAGGGTCGCTAATATTTTGGAGGACTCTTATGTAAAACCCCTTTCAAGAAAATTTTGACATGTGACTACACTGAAAGAGGAGTATCCATGGACAAACATGCTGAAATGGATGAAAAATTAACCTTGATAGAAGAATAAGAAAGGACATAGGATAGTAACTCACACAAATATTGTAGAACCAGAGTAGAATTCTCCTTGAATATGTGCTGGTTATGTTGTTGGCACCAACTAGAAAACCTTTTCCATTTACTAATATATGGTTTTCTAGTAGCAGCCTTTTTTGCCTTCATTAGTAACTGTTGCATATCCTTAGTAAACAGGTGCCTAAAAGGAATTAAGACTTTATCATCCAGCCAGTCCAGTTGAAGTTGACTGATGACAGGGGTGAATCACACACCACTGCTCTTGTGTGCATAGATCCAGTCTGTGAGGAAGCTGGTTGTAATTGCCCCTGGTCATTTCCAAAAGAATGGAGAACAGGTAGTTATGTACTCACCATAACGCTTGATGTATGTGGTCCATCTCGCCTCACATTCTTTACTCACGGGTTCGGAGCCAAGAATCGGCTCCGACTCGGCCAACTTATTTCTCTAGCACGAAGTCTCTAATTGGCTGGGCTAAACCGGTATCCCAAGATGCACCTCGCCCTAGCCCCAGATCTAGTTTGCAGCCATTCCAGTCACACCCCATACACAACCACCACTGGAAGGAGCTCCAGCCAGAAAGGAAAGAAAAAACAACTGACATTGAAGGGTTCTCAGAGCCAATTTTCCTCCAAATCCTACAGGAAGGGGACAGGTGGGAGGGTACGTAAGAATGTGAGGCGAGATGGACCACATACATCGAGCGTTATGGTGAGAACATAACTACCTGATGTTATGTGGTCCTATTTCGCCTACATTCTTTACTCACGGGACAGCGTCCCCAGCACCTCTATCCTGGGCGGCTCATAGGAAAATACTCCTAAGAACCGTGGAACCAAAGGAAGCCCGGCCCCTAGAAGCCACGTCCAACTTGTAATGAGTAATAAAGGTGTGAGGAGAGGCCGAGGTGGCCGCAGCAGAAATATCATCCAATGAAAGCCTGGCATGGTAAGCTATTGATGTAGACACTGCCCTGCTAGAGTGAGCTTTGACAGGAAAAGGTAAATTTCTGCCTGCTGATGAATAGATAAAGGAAATACAATCTTTGATCCATTTAGAAATTGTGCTCTTGGAAATAGGACAACCTGTTCTGTTTTCTGAGAAGGACACAAACAGTTGATCAGACTTCCTAACATGCTTAGTCCTGTGTAAGTAGAATCTTAGTTGTCTGTGCACATCCAACTGGTGAAATCTAAACTCTGCTTTATTGGAAAGGTTTGGAAAGAACACTGGTAACTCAATAGACTGATGAAAATTAACAGTGGATGACACCTTAGGAAGGAAGGACGGGTTAAGTCTCAGGGAAACTCTGTCCTTATGAAAGGTCAAATATGGAGGTTTAATGGACAAAGCTTGAATCTCTGATACTCTTCTGGCTGATGTAATGGCTATTAGGAAAGCTGTCTTCCAAGATAGAGTTTATGGCCCATAAGAGAAGGCTCGTAAGATGTATGAAAATTGGAAATTGCAGCCAGCTGCACCTTAATGGTAGCAGGCGCGGAGCCCTGTCGGAAAAGCATGGCTAAAAAATCTAAGACCGATGGAATTGGAGCTGTGAAGGGATCCAAACCTTGGGCCTGAGCCCAAATGGAGAATCTCTTCCATTTGCTGGAATAAATCCTTCTGGTGGAAGACTTATGAGATGAAGACAAGATGTGTACCACCTCAGGTGAAAAAGAATGTCATCTAACTAGTGATGAAAGTGGAGCAGCCAGGCTGTCAACCTGAGTGTTCACAGGGAGGGATGGAGCTGTCCTGACATTTGAGTCAGTAGGTCTGGCACTGCATCCAGGGTCCAAGGACCGTCCACTGCGTACTGCTGAAGAAAGGGGAACCATACTTGTCGAGGCCAGTGTGGAGCAATTAGAATCATCCTGCTTCCCAAGGATATGGCTTTCTGAATCACTCTTGGTAACAGAGGAAATGGAGGGAAAGCATAGATCAGACCGGGGGGCCAATTGTGGACTAGAGCGTCCCTGGGTGACTCCCCCTGTGGGGGGATCAGTGTGAAGTACTTGCTGCATTTGGCATTGAGAGGGCTGGCGAAGAGATCGTAGCAAGGCTGACTCCACCTGTTGAAAATGTGAACCACCACTCAGTTGTTCAGGGACCACTCGTAAGGCATCAGAATAGCTCTGCTCAGCCTGTCCGCTATCATGTTGGTCTTTCCCGGAATGCGCGTTGCCACTAAAAACCATTGGAAAGACACTGCCCAATGCCACACTCGCATGGCCTCTCTGCAGAGGGGATAAGACTTGGTTCCCCCCTGCTTGTTCAGGTACCACACCACGGACATGCTGTCCGAGTGCATTGCAATCATTCCCAGAGGAAGAGAGCTTTGGAGTGCCTACAATGCTAGTAACACCACTCTCATCTCTAGAACATTGATGTGCAGGTGTACCTCGTGATCTTGCCATGTGCCTTGGACCGTCCTGCCAAGATAATGCCCCCCCACCCCATCTGGGAGGCGTCCGTAGTCACCGTGGCCACTGGAGACATAGGAATCAAACTCCTCCCCTTGTCCAGATTGGTGGAACATAGCCACCAGCAGAGGTCCTGTTTGCACTGTTCCGTGAGAAGTATCAAGTAGGAAAGAGGAAGTTTCTGAAAGGACCATTGGGCCGAAAGGAGCCACTGTAGGATCCGCATGTGTAACCTGGCTAGAGGCACCAGCATGATGGTGGCAGCCATGGATCCCAGGAGCTGGAGAACTAACCTGGCCTGAACTCTCTTGAGGGGCAACAATGCGTGAATCTGAGACTGCAGCACTCTTATCCTCTCTTGTGGCAAAAGGCCCGCATTTGAATAGAGTCTAGCTCTTCACATATAAAAACAACACGCTGTGAGGGCAGCAAGGCAGGCTTTTCCCAGTTCAAGGTAATTCCTAGTTGCTGACAAAGTGTAATGGTAGCCTCCCTGGCTTGAATGAGGAGATGCCTGGTGGGGGCGGTGAGAATCCAGTCATCCAGATATGGAAACACCTGGAATCCCCGACATCTCAGGTGAGCTGTCACCACTGCCAAACACTTGGTAAACACCCTGGGGGCTGTAGTGAGACCAAAGGGCAGGGCACGAAACTGGAAGTGACTGGCTCCCAGCCAGAAGCTTAAGTGACTCCTGGATGCCTTGTCCATCTTGATGTGGTAGTAGGCATCATTGAGATTAATGGAGCACATCCATACTCCTTTTTCCAGCAAGGGAAAAATGGACTGAAGAGTGACCATTCGGAACTTGGACTTCAAAACGTAGTGATTCAATCGGCTGAGATCCAGAATGGGTCTCAGGTCCCCTGTTCTTTTCGGCACCAAAAAGAGTCTTGAGTAAGTTCCTGATCCGATATGGTCTGAGGGGACTGGTTGGATGACTCCTTTTTCTAGCAGCTTTGAAACTTCTAGTGCTGCTTGATCCCATTGACTGGGTGGAATGTCCAGGATTCTTTTGACTGGAGGGGGTGTTGATAAAAAGGGAATAGTGTAACCTCCGGTAACTATTCGAAGCACCCAACGATCCTGGGTGATGCTTTCCCAGGCTTCCGGATGCAACGAAATTCGGCCCCCGACTGGCTCCGGAACAGCACAGTCAGGCAACACCTCAGGAACGCTGAAAGGAAGACCTGCAAAAGGAATCGCGGTCTCCCGAATTGCGGGGGCCTCCTCTGCCTCTAGGACGGTGTCTTCCAGAATAACTTCCCCCTCCTCTGCCTTTGGAGGGGGACTCACCTTGAGCGGAAGGGAAAGACTTCTGTGACTTCTTGAACCACATTTTCCCTCCTCTCTGAGCCTTGGGGTAAGGCCTAGAAGGAAGAGAGAAACGGGCCCCTATGGCAGATAGGGTCTTCCCCTCCTGTTCGCATCTGGTGAGGGTGTCTTTCACTTTGGTCCCGAAGAGTGAGGACCCATCAAAGGGGGCGTCAGTGAAGGAAGACTTAAAGGCCTCCACGAAATGACACAGGCGCATCCAGGCTTGCCTTCTGAGAGCTACACCTGAGCTAGCTGCCCTACTCGCCCCATCGGCTACATAGGATATGAGCCTCATGGACGAGTTGACAATGGAACCAAGGGTAGACAACTGGGTGTTAACAGTCTGCGCTACTACCTCAGGCATGTTACCCGTCAGAGTGTCTCCTAGCTCCTTAAGGAGATCTCTCTGGAGCCGAGTAAAATGACAAACATAATTCAGTGACCACAAAGTAAAGGTCGCTGAAGACAGGGTACGCTTCCTGTACCGGTCCATACTCCTGGACTCCTTGTTAGGAGGATGGATGGAAGAAGAAGCCTCTGCAACTTCCTGCTGAGTGGCTGCCGCCACCACCAAGGCATCTACGGAAACCTCTTTGGTCAGGAACTCTTTCCCTGGGGGAGCAGAAAGAAACTTATTTGGATGTCTGGGCACTGGTTCCATGGAATCAGGGCTCTCCCACACCCTTTGACAAATCAAATCCAGGAGTACATTGAAGGGTGGAGACACCCAGGAGGCGGAGGGTTGAGCTCCGAAGGCCTTGAGGAATACAGACTCCTCCTCAGAGGGGGTCTTGGACGGCCAGTCGCCTCTCTGCCTCAAGATCTCCAGGATGTCAGAGAAAGAGACATCATCGGAGGACGACTTGGGGGACCCCTCTGACTCCTTGAGGTCAGTATCGGATGTGAGGGACTCGTCCTGGGAGTCTATGTGCTTCCTCTTGCACAACTTCTTTCTAGGGGGCTCCTCAGGCACCGACACTGAGGGGCCCTCAGAAAGTTGGGGACCGCTCATGGGGGTATCCTCAGACCTTTGGCCTCTGCCATCCATGGATAGGGGGTGTCAGAAGCTCTAGCCGGGGTGTAGGGGGAAGGAGTGACCGATCCGGGTGATGTAACTGATGATCTGGCCAGTGCGCTCCTCATTGCCTCGAAGGCAGGTCCCCCCGAATCTGAGGACCGACCCGTCTCCTAGACCACAACTGGAGTTGGGGTTCCCTGAGCTGATGCACCAAGAGGGAGGCTCGGAACCAACAAGAGTCCCGAGGTATCCCCCTCGGGTCCGACTGAGGAAACCCAAGTACTGAAACCAGAGGACGGAACCGACATGGTTGGAGCCGACGTCGGCTCCGATAAACTCGCAAGGGGTATCGGAGCCGACACGAGAACATCACTCGGTGCGGAGCACTCCGGCTCCGATGACACAGGGGTGCTCGGAGGAGGAATCATCGGTACAAAAATAGGGACTAGCTCCGGAGCCGACTGGGTTGGAGCCGAGAACAATTTTGCTAACACCGGTGACTGCAGGAGCCTCTGGACCACCCTATCCACATCCAAATCAGTCAGCCTAGAGCAGGGGTGGGCAAACTTTTTGATTCGTGGGCCACATTGAGTTCTAACATTTGACAAAGGGGCCGGAACAGGAGCAGATAGATGGCATGCTTTGAAAACATCACCTCATTGGGGGAAAAATACACATCTTGGGATATGGAGAAAACATGTGCTTTAATTTCCAATGAAAATGAAGAAAAGCATTACAATAAAATCTCTGACTTCGAAATGAGTCTTTAAACACTGAAAATCAAATAAATGACCATTTTATTTTAAAGCACTGAAAGTTCTGTTATCCTTCAGGATATCACCATCACTCTCCTCCTGACTGTCTTTTTTTTCAAAAACGGTAGGAGATGCAGATGTACTTGTCCTGTTCCTTTTATTCAATTTGTTCTCCCGGTGCCAAAAGTCAACAACGACCAGTGCAAGGACGAAACAGTTGCAGCAAGTCAGTCTGTGAAGCGTTATATTTGATCTGCGCGCACTGTTTATTTTAACAACGTGCGTATCACGGAGACGCACACATTTTAATGGGAGCAGTGTTGCTGGTCTCCTTTTTTAGCCAGCGCATCAAAGTCTGGAGTTAGTTTTGTTGTGGCGATTCTCAGGATGGATCTGAGGTGTAGGTCTGTTAACTTGGATCTGTGGCTGGCTTTGTTGATCATGACGCTGAAGGTCTGTTCACACACGAAGGGTGAGCCGAACAAAGCCAACATCATCTGCGCTTTTTGCCTTAGATTTGGAAACGCGGCATCATTGAGTGAAGCATAGAAGTCATTTAGTTTCAGAGAGCTGAACTTCTCTTTTAAGGCAGGGTCGGACTGAAGGTCGATCAGTTCGAGCTGAAGCTCCTCTGGAGCTGTTTCGGGGTCTTGTGACAGAGGAAAGGCCACCAATTGAAGTGACTTGTCAATTTTGTCGAAATCCAAAAACCGACGGCAGAATTCTCCGTGCAGTGCATCCAGTGACTCACTGTATTTCTTTACTTTTGCTCCGGTCTCTTTCAGCGTGGCTAGTCTAGGAAAATGAGTGAATGACTTGTTCAAAATCTGCCTGGAGAATAAAGCCAGCTTGGATTTGAAGGCTTTCACGTTTGTGTACATGTCATGCACAAACTGCTCCTTCCCCTGCAGTTTCACGTTGAGCTCATTCAAGTGTGAAAATACATCCGTAGCAAACGCAAAGTCACACATCCAGCTCTTGTTGCTCAGCTCAGGAAATTCATCAGTCTTCCCCTGCTGCTCCAAAAACACGCCAATCACCTCTTTGAGCTCCCACACTCGTTGAAACACTTTGCCCAAACTCAACCAGCGGACACGGGAGTGATAAAGCAGGTCCTGGTGATCCGCATCAGTTTCCTCCAGGAACGCAATGAACTGATGGTGCTGAAGTCCCCGTGCGCATATGAAGTTGATGAGTTTCACCACAGGATTCACAACATGATTCAGCTGTAACACCGATTTACATAGAGATTCCTGGTGGATGATGCAGTGGAGGAAAATGACATCCTGGTCAGGGTTTTCATCTTTCACTTTATTCTGGATTCTCCTCAGCAGGCCAACGTTTTTTCCCGTTAAATTCGGAGATCCATCTGAGGTGACGTTAACAAGCTTACTCCAGGGAAGCTTCATGTTTTCGATGGCAGCAGGCACCCGTTCAAACAAGTCCTCTCCCCGTGTTTGTCCTTTCAGAGACTCCATTGTCAAAAACTCCTCTGTTATTTCAAAAGTTTCGTTGATTACTCGGATAAAAATGAGGAGCTGAGCAGTGTCTTTGACATCGTTGCTTTCATCCAGTGCTAAAGAATAAAAAGTGAATGACTTCGCCTTTTTGTTTAATCTGCTGGTGATATCTTCATCTATTAGTTCCACACGGCGAGTCACTGTCCGCCGTGATAAACTGATTTTCTCAAATTGGTCTTTGGTCTCCGGGCACAAAATACCTGCTGTCTCTACCATACATTCTTTTAAAAACTCGCCCTCAGACAGTGGTTTGCTGGCCTTTGCTATTTTGAATGAAAGCATAAAACTGGCCTTGGTACTTGACTCTTGAATGGCAGTTTGACGGTGAAAAAAACTTTGCTGAGCCTTCATATTAGCTGCCAACTTCTCAGCAGCAGCTTCCAGTTCTTTTGTTGAGAGCTTGCTAGCATAATTAGCGTGCTTTGTGGCAAAGTGACGGCTAATATTATACTCTTTAAAAAATGCCACAGTTTCTTGGCATATCAGGCAAACAGCAGATGATCGGTGTTCAGTGAAAAAATATTTAGTTGTCCACTCCTTATTGAACACTCGACATTCTCTGTCCACTTTCCTTTTCTTGGGTCCGCTCATCTCATCGGTGATATATTGATCGGTGGGTCACCTCAACAAAGCCAATATATCTAGAGTGCACCATCTAGTGAGGAAACATCAGAATTGCAGGGGAAATAAAACATTAACAAGGTTAATTTATTAAATTTTTTCAAGTTTGTCAGGCCGAATCAAAACGTTTAACGGGCCGCATGTGGCCCCCGGGCTGTAGTTTGCCCATGCCTGGCCTATAGGATTTAGAGGAAATAGAAGGAGATCGGGATCTCCTACCCTGAGACTCATGCCTAACGCTGGGTGACCGGCTCCGAATAGGCTCCAATAAAATCGGGGCTGAGGTAGACTCCAGCACAACAGATACCTCCTGCGGCCCCAAGGACAAGGGAGCCAAGGAGGCAGTATCCACTTTTGAAACCTTCTCTGGGGGATCCGAGGAGACAGATGGAGCCAGAGATCTTTTCTTTGCCTTGGAAGTCTTAGACTTTGTACTAGAAGAAGAGTCTAAGGACTCCTCAAAAGAAGGCTTAACCAGGCCCTTCAAAATCAGCTTAGTTTTTCTTTCCAGCAGTACCCTCGGGCTTAAGGCGTGGCAAAAACTGCAGGACTCTTGCAGGTGAATAGCACCAAGACAATAAACGCAGATAGAATGCCCATCTGTAATGGACATCTTGTAGCCACATTTTGAGCATTTTTTAAACCCAGAGGGTTTATGCTTTTTCTGCTCTTTAGACATAGTAATTCACAACATCCACTCAACTGACAACGACAGACATAAGAGGAAGGTGGGAAAAACCAAACTACGAACAGCCAAGGAAACTCTAATTTAAACGTTTCTTTGGTGCAGCAAGGAAAATCTAACTACCGACCAAAAAACCAAACAAAACACAAGTTTACACAAAAAAATAACACAGGAGAGGACTAGGTCCTCTAATTTAAACGGGCCTAGCCTGCCAAAACAGGGAGATACCCACAAAACACACCACTCACTTACACAGTACACTCACAATGAAAAACTAGCTATTAAAATAGCTTTTTACAAGAGAACAGACTGCTAAAGACTTATGAAAAGTTTTGAAAAAGGGTAGTTAGCCACAGCCAAGTGAGACCATGTCCTAACTCTACGAGCGGCAAACAAGATCTGGGGCTAAGGCGAGGTGCATCTTGGGATACCGGGTTAGCCCAGCCAATTAGAGACTTCGTGCTAGAGAAATAAGTTGGCCGAGTCGGAGCCGATTCTCAGCTCCGAACCCGTGAGTAAAGAATGTAGGTGAGATAGGACCACATAACATCCACGGTTACCTGGGATAGAAGGGAGTCACCATAATGATCTTGGCAGATTCTTTCTGTATCTTCAGAAGCACACTGTATATTAGTGAAAAGGGTGGAAAAGCATACAGGAACATTTCTGTCCAAAGAAATGAAAAGGCATCTGTCTTCCAGCCCTTCTTGCTTGGACTCATGGAAGAGAATCTTGCCAGTTGATTGTTCAGAGAGGAGGCAAAGAGGTCTACTTGAGGAACTCTCCACATATGGATCAAATTTTTGAAGGCCACCTGATCTAGTTTCCATTCATGAGGATCTGCCCTGGTCCAGCTCAGCTTCTCTGCCACACACTTTTACTCTGACAGAATGTAGGGTGTTTGAATGAGATTGTGCTGTGAAGCTATATACCAAGCTAACATGGCTAGTCTATAAAGGGGTGCAATCTGGTTCCCCCTTGCTTGCTGATGTACCACATGACTGTGGTATTCTTTGTAACAACTTGAAGAGGTCCCGGGAACCAAAGATGGCTCATAGAGTTGAGTGCCTTGATTAGAGCAAGCATCCCCTTGATATTTATGTGCTTTTGTATGTCCTTGGTGTCCAACACCCCCTGCACTTTTATCCTTCCTGAAACTGCTCCCCAGGCAAAGTCCAGAGTGTTTGTGGTGACTGACTGTTTTGGAGCAGGGAGGGGGAAAATGAAACCTGGATTTAAGGATATATGTTATCTCCACCAAAGAGTTCTCTTCTGACAAACCCCAGCAATGAGATTTGAAAAGATAAAGGGTGTTGATGCTGGAACTAAAGAGATTTAAAATACCACTGTATCTTTCTCTTGCAGAAGTATCATGAGAATCGTAGAGGCCATGAGACCCAAAATCCTGACGTTTTCCCTTGCAGTGGCTGGAGTCTGGGTGGAAAACCTTAGAAATACATCTATATAAAGATCTATTTTTTTCTGTGGAAGAAAAGCTCTTTAAACTGAAGAGTCTAGCTTGACATCCCTGGAACACAATCCTGTGTGAAGGAGTCAAGAAAGACTTTTGAATGTTCTCTTGGAATCCCAGATTGTATATGAGAGATCTCTCACCCAGCAGAGAGAAAGAGAGACAGATTCATGTCACCTTGAGAAAAACTCTGCAAAGATAAGCAAGCCATCTAAATATGGAAAAATTGGATATCCTGTAGCCTGCCACTTTGTGAACACTCTTGGAGCAGTGGCTAGTCCATAGGGCAAGGCAAAGAACTGATAATGTCATACAGACACACAAAACCATAAGAAACATCTGAAGTCTGGATGAATAGGGATGTGATGGTAAGCATCACGTAAGTCTAGTATTGCCAGGAAACTTGAAAGAGGAAGAAGAGTTAACAGGTTGTGAACTGACATCATTTTTGATTCTGGGCACTATTACAACCATGTTTGGATGCTAGGAACATCCTTGAATAAAACCTCTTCCCTGTGTGGGAAAAAAGAACTGGTTCTGTTACTCTTTCAGAAAAAGAACCAACAGAAACAATAATCTGATGTACAGAATGAGGAATGAAACCCTAGAAACAAGGAATTTCCTCCCACTGCCATTTGGAACCTCAATGAATGATTTTCAGAGTCTGTTTGTCTGAAACTTGTTGCCAAAGACAAAAATGGAGATTCAGATTTATTGGAAGAAAAAAGGGGCTAGGGTGGGAGAGGTTCACAAGCTCTCTTGGATAATCATTCAGATTTATTGGAATGTCCTTGATTTTGAGAGGTTTGCGACTTCTTTTTTGAACCCTCTTGCCATTTCTTCTTATTTTATTGAGACTGCTTATGCTTTTTTTTTCAAAATTGGATGAGGAGATAGAAAATCCTTTGTGAAATTTGGAAAAAGTAGAGCTGAAAATTTTTAGAGATTCCCTAGATCAGCTTGCCCCTTTCATCACACTTTTTGATCACCTCTGCAGCAGAGGGGCCAAACACTAAATCTCTATCAAAGGCAGAATTTAAAATATTATTTTTAATATAATTTGGGAGCTTTTGAGAATGCAGCCATACAAACCTCCTCAAAACAGTACCAGTGGCCATAGCCCTGGAAAAACTATCAACAGAGTCATACACACACTCCGTCAACAATGAGTAGTGACCTGTGCAGTAGAAGAAACTAAGTTATTTAAAGCAGATTTTTCTTCACAAGAAGAAGCTACAGATAAAATATTCCATTCACAATTTGTCAGAACAAACTCTAACATATGAGTCTGACAATTCAAAATTCTGAAAGCTGCAGAAATATACACATTTTCCCATACTTAATAATCTTCTCATCCTTGTCAGAAAGATAGGATTACAATTAACCAAATGTTTAGTAGCAGTAGGATTAACCAAAGCTATGGCTGCTGTGCCAGGTTTGTGAAGAATGTATAAAAACTTAAAAGACTGAAGAACTTTATACATTCTACATGCTTTTTAGGAGGAGCAGGCTGATTATCAGGAAGATTGCAGGCAGAGACACACACATCCTTGTTGTCAGAATAGGGGATTGGGTGAAGGATCTGGAAATTCCTTCTGTAACAGCTCATAGTGTATTTCTGAGGGACTAAGAAATCTCAGAGGTCTCCTACTGAAAACATGGGCACATTCTGGAAATAATCTCGGAGAAAGAGAAACATCCGTGGGGGGGTTCAGAAGCTGAGCTCTCCTCTGAGTCTGAATCAGAAAATTGAGGAGAAAACTCTGTACCTGTCCCTTCATCTTCTTGTCCAAATTCTGAATGTTGAATCTGTTCAGAAAAAGAGGTATATCCCAATTTCTTTTACTAGAAATCACCTTATAAAAAGGATCAGCAGCCTGAATTAAAACTTGAGCCAGACCCGGTAAACTATTCCACAAGAAACAGTCCAGGTGTGCCAAAAACATATAAAGTTACCAAACTCAGAATCATTTATCAACACACTCTTGAGAAAGCAACCTCAGCAGTAGCAATGAATGTTTTTTAATGGTTAAACACTTTTGTTTTACAAAAAGTGCAGATTTCTTAAGAACCAAATGTTAGCTGCTCTGTTAGCAAGCTGTTATATAACGTGACCTGTCTGATTGTGTGACTAGTGAACAAACCACATAGAACATTTAAAGGTATATGGACAAAAAAATAAATATTTATAAAAATACAAAATAATAAGGAATAAATGCATTAAAACCAGGAAATACAACATAACTAACAACATATTCATATATTAAATAATTACATTGTTAAATTAGAATGAAAATATGAAGAAACGTTTATTTAAAACTATGTTCAAAAATCACAATCTAACAGCCTTCATTTTCAAATAACACAGAAGAGACACATTCTCATTGATACCTGGGCAACAGGCATCTACTTAAAGCTGCCATAAAAGCTACTTCGTTTCTATTGTCACAAATCTACTTATTCCAGCAAATTTTTATTCTTTAACAATTGCCACTCTTTTAAAAAAAAGTATCATTAAGGGCCAGTTTGTTAGGATGATGCAAATGATTTCAGATGAAATTATATTGCTTCAGGAAATTTTTAACTTGAAGCAAATGTTTATGGACTGAGCTTACCCCAAGTCATTCATAGAAAAGATCTGCAATAAAGTGTTTGGCAAATACAAAAAAGGCATCTACAGACCCATTCTAGGAGAGAACAGCAACATTAATACAATGGCAGCAACATGTAATACCAACAAATATTGTGGGAATGTCATTGCCACCTTTTTTATTAATAGTGGTGTTGCTATATATATATATATATATTATAAGGAAGAACTAGAAAATATTTCAGGTAGACAACAATTCGAGTAAAATATTTTTCCCTACATGTAAGAGTTATTTTCAAGAGAGGGGCAAATATTAAAAACTTGTTGAAGAGATTGTTCCTCAGAAAAATGAAAAGAATGGGGCATTCAGGTGCAATGGTTACAACATCTGCAGTTACATTTTACAGGGTGTCAGCTTTAAATTAGGATGGACTATGGTTAAATGTAATGAATATAATACTTGGTCAGAGGGAGTGGTATATGTAGCTTTATGCCACTCTAGTTCAGTCTTTTATATAGGAAAACAGTGGGAACATTACAGTAATGTGTACTTGAACACATATATGATGTTAAAAGAAAACACTAAGAATTCCTTGTATAAACATTCTACTAACTGCACAGGTTTCAACAATGTTAATTTCATTATTTTGGAAAGAATAACTCTGAATCCAAGAAGGGTCTCTGGGAGGAGATAACAGAAGTTAAGGCACTTTTATCACAGCTGAAACTATATGTCTGCCACCCTCCAGGTATCAATAAGAATGTCTCTTGTGTGTTACTTAAAAATGAAGGTTGGCAGAATGTGATTTTTGAACACACAGGTTTAAATATATTTTTTTCATATTTTCATACAAACATAACAAATTAATGATTTTATGCATGAAGATGTTATTTACTAATTTAGCGTTCTCTGGTTTAAATACATTTATTATTTTTTATCTATATATTTTTACTCAATGTAGTTTTCTTGTCCATGTATATTTAAATGTTCTGTGTAGTTTGTTCAGTAGTCATATTCTATAACAGCTTGCTAACAGAACAGCTAACATTTGCTTCTGAAGAAATCTATACTTTTTTGTGAAAGATAAAGGTGCTTAACCATTGGGGAAAAAAAACGTTCATTGTTACTGCTATGGCAGCTTTCTCAATGGTGTGCTGATAACTAATTCTGAGTTTGGAAAATTACACACCTGGAACATTATCTATGGATTACAAATTTGAAAAGGTGTAGATACATGTTTATTTTTCTGTTTCTTTTTTGACTGGAAAATGGGGCCAGCAGCTTTGTTAATGGAAACAACATCTTCTAGAGGGATGAGCACAACATTCTGACTAAACAGGGAAATGTTCCCTGTTTCCTCTCCTAGGACCAGCAAGAGTGGCTCTCCCTTGTCCACTAAGGAGACCCCAGGAGTTGCAGAAGACATGCCTAACCCCCAGTCCATAGTGGCTGTAGATGCTAAACCAGAAGGATCCAGAGCAAAAGAGGTATGGACCGAGGAACAAGCTATGGCCACAGCAGAGTCACTCACCTGCAGCTGAGGTAAATTTCTAGCCTGCTGTGGTGGTAAAGGCAGATTGCTTAACTTTTTCTTTTTGTGGCTGGAAGACGTACGACCATGGGACTGGTAATTTGTCCCAGGGTCAATTTGAAAAAAGGGCCTTTTCCCCCAGGGAAAACAAGCAGCAAAAGATGGTAAAATTTAAAGTCTTTAAAGGTTACTTATTTTCACATAAAAACAGCCCCAAAAAGTAAAATAAGCACAGTTTCTCCAAAGAAAAAAATGTTTTTTAATTACTTCAAATAAATTTTATACTGACAGGAAAAAAGTGTGCTCCGATTTAAAAGTACAGTTAAGTCTCATGGCAGTCTGTTAAAACATACACTCCTAGCTTAAAAAACAACTTTCTTAAATAGGAAAGTACAATAAAACAATGATTTTTATATTATGGAAGATTTTTTTGTCTAAGGAAACTTATTGGCCTATCAAAGGAACAGCATGAGCTGACCGTCAATCCTTGAAAGCCCGCAGAGAAGTACTCTCTTCAATGTCAGGAAAGCTCTGAAGGATTTAGTGCCCAAACCTGTCATTTTAGTTAACTCAGCTTGAACTGACTTAACAGCTTGGACAAAGGTAAGGTGCCCTTTGGAAGCTGATTAGCTGTTATATCCTTAGCAAGATATAACCCCAATATAGCTAAGGCTACTGCAGTAGTGATCAATATGAACATCTTCCATTATCATAAAAAGGGGAATATAGTAGAAGTAGAAGATAATGTTGAAGGAAGGAGTTGTACAGTTTTCAATTAAAATGCAATAACAAATAGGTTATTACTGGTGGTAAAGCAATACTGGGTGCCAAAGTTTGATGGTTAAGGGAAACCTATGTAGACAGAAAGCTATAGGAAAGTTGGTGAAGGTGAACTTATTCCTAATAAAAACATGGAATTCAAAAAAGTCTCAAAATGCATAGATAAACCACTCGTGTTGTCATTAAAGAACTCCATATCTGTAATCAAACACAACAAAGTAAAACATATTGTCAGGGAAAATAAGACAATTTAAAATATACAATGGGAAAGCAAGTCTTTGAATAATCAATATCAATGGAAAAAATATAATTGTTCAGCTATGTTTCTGTAAATGTAATTTTGCCAAAAAAAGATGGCTTGGTATTTTGCCAAGTGCTGTAATTCCATAAAGAGAATGCTTTTCAAAAACCTCCACCACACACACACACACACACACACACACACACACACACACACACACACACACACACACACACACACACACACACACAATGCACTATTTGAAAAAAGGGGAAACCCATGTTTTCTATCCTCCATGAGATAGTCTTGCTTATGATACACAAGTTGAAGGCTGTGGAGGTTGCCCCCACTTACAGATGCAGAACAAACTGCCCCTCTTCAAAAGTCCTTTTGCATAGCCTTCCATTTATGAAGTTATGGCATTTACTGAAACAGTAATCTGATGTTTTGTTTTTGGCAAAATGATTGCTAAAATAGCTCTGATGTTATACCATGCTCTTGTCAACAGACAATGTTAAGTTGTCAATCTCGCCTTCATTCTTGCTGGATGGGTTCGGAGCCGATCCTCGGCTCCGACTCGGCCAATACTAAAGCTGGAGAGCTATTTCCACCGGGTCAAGGCTCCCCTATATCCCACAATGCTAGGCGGCAAATACCCAGATCTCGTTTGCCTCTTTAGCTACAAGGTGCTTGTTTCTACTGGCTCTGCAGGTTAGTGACTTTTTATAGTTGTAAATCTTCAAAACCCCTTATTTTTTTCTTAGAATAGTTTTCCTTACAGTTCTTTAGTTAACTATCCCTAGTTTTCTTCGGGTTCCCCTAATTGTTTTTCCCATTTATCCCTGTTTATACTCTAGACCTTCTGGCCCTCCTCCCTTCCCCTTAGTCATACTTTTTGTGGGAGTGGTTGGATTATTTTCCCCTTTCTTAACAGGTGTGTCTGTGTGTGTGTCTGTGTTTCAAAGTTTTTGTTTGGGATGTCTAAAGACCCTAAGGTGTCAGGCTTTAAGAAGTGTGACGCGTGCTGTCAGAAAATGTCTCTGACAGACGGTCACACTTCTTGTGTATATTGTCTGGGACCTTTGCACCTGCAGGACTCTTGTTCTGTCTGCCACGCTTTCAGTCCAAGAGTCCTGCAGGAACGCAAGAATAAATTAATACTGCGAGGCTTATTAAAGCCTGAAGGCTCCCTGACCCAGACAGTGTCAGGAAACCCTTCCAAGCCTTCCAAGGCGTCGGCTCCAGCTTCGGAGCTGTCCGCTGGTGGCTCTAAGGCTTCTTCGACATCGACTCCTTCCGGAGCCAACGTCTCTAAGACTAAAATGGTCACCTCGGCTCCGGCCAGAGCAGAGAAGTCCGAGACTCAGACGGCTCCGACAGTTTTGTCGGAGCCACCTACTAGAAAGAGGTCTAGATCCCCATCCTTTGGCTCTATCCACTCGGCCCCTGGATCTCCACTATTATCAGAGAGGAGCCATAGGTCCCCACTCCTCTCGGTCCTCCAGACTGTCCGACCATGATTTAGAGAGGATGGTGAGCAGACTTCTCAAGTCCCAGGCACTAGCCCAAATACTGCATAGCCCTACCCAACGGTCAGTGGCTATACCCATCCCTTCCTCAGTTCCTCCTCCGATTCCCATGACTTCGGAGCCAGAGCTTCTTGGAGACATGACTGTCGGTGCATCAGAGCTGATACTTCCACTTTCGGCTCCGTCGTCGGCTCCGATCTCCTCCTTGGAGGGATCTGGGCGCCGGGCTTCCCTCGTCAGCTCTGAGGGGGCGAGTGGCATCGGACCCTTGTCCGAGCCCGTTCTCCCTCTCGGAGCCTCGGCGCTGGTGAGCTCGGCCCCGACATCGGCCTCGGAGACGTCCCTTTCAGTGCCGGGAGGAGTCCTCATCTCTTCAGAGCGGGGATCTTCGGCCCCGCCTGATCGGGGCACCTTCGAGGTCATGCGGAGCGTGCTAGACCCAGTGTCTGCTCCACGGTCGGCTCCCTCAGCTCCTCCCTCTACAGTGCCTGCGATGGTCTCTACCCACCCTCTCGTCCCAGACCGTAGAGAGCCGACGTCTCAAGTTTCCCCACTGGGAATATTCTCCTCTTCCGAGGCTTCTCCTGATCCTTCAGGGGAACCCCCTCAGAAGAAACAATGCAAGAGAAAGCATATTGACTCCCCCGAGTCTATCACCTCAGATACCGACTTGGATGAGTCTGAATGGTCCCCATGGTCCTCCTCTGAGGATGTCTCCTTTTCAGACATCCTTGAGATCCTTAAACAGAGGGGAAACTGGTCCACCCTTCACCCTTCAGAGGAATGAGTCGGTCTATCTTGAGGCTTTTGGCTCTCGCCCTTACACCTCCTGGGTATCTCCTCCCTTTGACCCCCTCATGGAAGTGGTGGCAAGGAAGGCGTGGACAGCCCCTGATACGGTGGAACCTACCCCACGAAGACCATCCAAGTTTATTACAGCTCCTAAGGACAAAGAATTCTTATCCAAGGGCATCTCTGTTGATGCTATGGTGGTGGCCGCATCCACTAAGAAGGAATTAGCTGATCCTTCGGTACCTATCCATCCTCCTAATAAGGAATCTAGGACTATGGATAGGTACGGTAAGCGGATGTTCTCCTCAGTGACCTTTGCTATGCGTTCGCTGAACTACTTGTGTCACTTCACCCGTCTTCAGAGAGATATGATCAAGGAAATGGGTGATGCTTTGCAGGATCCAACAACTGAGGGGTTTCGAGACAAAATTAACTCCCAGCTGGCAACCCTGAATTCAATCGTCAACTCCTCCATGCGGCTTCTTTCTTATGTGGCCGATGGGGCGAGTAGGGCTGCTGGCACAGGTGTAGCCTTACGACGTCATGCCTGGATGCGGCTTTGTAACTTTACGGACTCTTTCAAGGCATCCTTTACCAATTCCCCCTTTGATGGTACAGTGTTGTTTGGACCTCAGGTGAAGGACATGTTGACTAGGTGCAAACAGGATAGCAAGACTCTCTCTGCCGTGGGAGTCCGGTTTTCTACCCCTTCCAGACCATATCCCAAGGGTCAGAAGGGGGGGAAAATGTGGTTCCGCAAATCACAGGGAGTCTCGCCTGATGCACGCAGTCAGTTCCCCTCTAGAGGCAGAGGGGGGAACAACAATAGACGCCACCCTAGGGGCAGGGGGGGGGTCTGCAGAATCAAGGTAGCAGAGAGACTCTCTCTGACAAACCTTTTCAGCATCCCTGAGAAGCTGCCCGACTGTCCACCTTCGGAGGCAGTCGGGGGAAGATTATCACTGTATCCAGAAACCTGGCTTTCCCCTCACTCAAGACAAATGGGCACAGTCGATTATATCCGAGGGTTACAAAATTCCCTTTGTCCATATCCCATCCCAACCGAAAGGGCCCCTTCCAGACATTCCACCTGGTCTAAGGGAACAAGCAGTGCTAGAAATATCAAAGCTGCTGTCAAAAAGAGCTATCCAGCCAGTCCCGGCAGACCAGCAAGGATCCGGAATCTACTCCAAATTCTTTTTGGTTCCAAAAAAGACAGGGGACTGGAGACCAATATTGGATCTCAGCAGACTAAACAAGTCTGTAAACAAAACAAAATTCCGGATGGTCACGCTTCAGTCCATTCTACCCTTCTTGGGTCAGGACAATTGGATGTGCTCAATAGACTTTCAGGATGCGTACTATCATATCAAGATGCACAGATGCTCCAGAAGGTTCCTCCGCTTCCAGCTGGGAGCCAGTCACTACCAGTTCAGAGCCCTGCCCTTTGGTCTCACTACAGCCCCCCGAGTGTTCACCAAATGCATGGCAGTGGTCACGGCTCATCTGAGACGTCAAGGATTCCAGGTGTTTCCATATTTGGACGACTGGCTCCTTACTGCTACCACCAGGCATCAACTTCTCGTATCCAGAGACTACACCATTCATACTTGTCAAGCTCTAGGCATTTCCATAAATTTCAAAAAATCTGCCTTGTTGCCTTGTCAGGCTATTACCTTTATAGGCGCCACCTTAGACACAATTCCGCGAAACGAACAGAGCAAAGAGTATCAGATATCCGCAAACATGTTCACATTCTTCTTCAATGCGACAGGATCAAAGCCAGGTTTGTCTTGAAGGTTTTAGGTCTCATGGCAGCTGCCATTACACTTCTGCCTCTAGCACGCTTTCACATGCGGATCCTCCAGTGGATGCTGTTTTCTCAGTGGTCCTTCCAACAGCTCCCAATGTCTCACAGTATTCTGCTGACCCAATCATGCAAGAAGCATCTAACTTGGTGGATGACCTCCCCTCAAGTTCTTCAGGGCAGATAATTTGCCCCCCCCCCCTCGGTTGCCACAGTGACAACGGACACCTCCCTGATCGGGGGGGGGGGCATTGTCAGGGCAGGACGGTCCAGGGCACATGGCAACCTTTCGAAAGCCATCTGCACATAAATGTTCTGGAGATGAGAGCAGTACTTTTTGCATTGCAAGCCCTTCAGCACTCTCTTCTCACCGGGACTATTGCAGTTCAGACAGACAATATGTCTGTAGTATGGTACATCAACAAACAGGGCTGAACCAAGTCTTATCCCTTATGTCGAGAGGCACTCAGACTTTGGCAGTGGGTGATCTCATCTCAGCGGTTTCTGATAGCAACGCACATCCCCGGGAAGTCCAACGTGATAGCAGACAAGTTGAGCAGGGCCATACTCATACCACACGAGTGGTCTCTCAAACAGTCAGTGCTGGAAGAAATTTTTCAGAAATGGGGCCGACCTTGCTGCGATCTTTTTGCTACTCCCCGAAACAGCAAGTGTCATGATTTCTTCACCCTCTCTCCCCTACCAGGTCAACCAGCCAGGGACGCTCTAGTCCACGATTGGCCCCGGGGACTTCTGTATGCCTTTCCCCCCTTTCCACTGATCTCTCAGGTAATTCAGAAAGCTACCGCATTGAGAGTCGACATGATCCTCATTGCCCCTTACTGGCCTCGTCAGATATGGTTTCCGTTCCTTCACCGGTTTCTGTTGGAGCAGCCTTGGCATCTGGATCCATCAATTGGGCCAGCTGCACCACTCCCTCCCATCTCTCAACCTCACAGCTTGGTTGCTCCGCTTCCTACCCTAGCCAGGCTTCCTTTAATTTCCCATTCAGTCCGTAACATACTTATAGCTTCCCACAAGTCTTCTTCAAGAAGGATTTACAATAGCAAGTGGAAACGTTTTTCCTTCTGGGCAGCAACTAATAACATAGACCCTTTCACTGCACCTATCCAGTCTATACTAGACTTCCTGGCTGAAAATTTTCACTCAGGTTCTTCTTCGTCTACTATTAGAGTACAATTGGCAGCTATATCTAATTTCCATGTAGGCTTTTCAGACTCCAGCATCATGTCCCATAAACTTTGCAAAGCCTTTCCAAAAGGTATCTTTTTGCTCAAGCCCCCAATTAGAGACCCCCCCCACCTCAGTGGGACTTAAATTTGGTTCTAGCCTCCTTGATTCCCCCCCCCCCCTTCGAACTGGCCGCTTCCTGATCTCTGAAATTGCTTTCATGGGAAACCCTTTTTTTAGTAGCCATAACATCTGCTAGACGGGTATCTGAACTTCATGCTCTTTGCAGTCGTCCTCCATACTTAGTTTTCCACAAAGACAGGGTGTCCCTTCAGACCAACCCTTCCTTTTTACCAAAGGTTTCTTCTGAGGCGAATCTGAATCAGACAATCGACCTTCCAGTTTTCTTCCCTAATTATTCCAACAAGGCAGAACAAAAGTTACATTTCCTAGATGTTCATCGCCAGCTTCGCTATTATTTGGATAGGACTAAACAGTTTAGGAAGTCTAACCAGCTCTTTCTATCCTATGCAGAAGGCAAGATGGGCCTTCCAGTTTCCAAAGTGTCTCTTTCGAGATGGCTGGCCTCTGTAATTTCCTTCATTTATGATCTCAGACACCAAAAGCTACCATCACGACCTAGAGCTCATTCAACTAGAGCGATAGCTACGTCTGTAGCATTTCAAGACAGACTGCCCATAGATTCCATCTGTCAAGCAGCTACATGGGCTTCTCCTCATACCTTTATCTCACATTATAAACTGGATATGGCCTCCAGAAACCGGGCTAACTCTGGTTCTACCGTACTCAAGAGTCTGTTCCGATGAGCCACCCAGGATAAGGGTGCTAGGGACGCGGTCCCATCCAGCAAGAATGAAGGCGAGATTGACAACTTAACATTCAGAAGTTATGTACCTACCATAATGTTCCATGTTAGTTGTCTTCTTCTCGCCTTCTTTATTGCGTCCCACCCTCCATCCCCCTAGCCTGGACAGACCGAGAGGATCCTTGGGATCTTTTATCTTCCATAGCGTCAACCACCTCTATTGCCCCTGTTTGATAGTTCTACAGGTAGTCTTTCTATAGAGGTGGATTTCCCTTTTCTCTGTCTCTAGGAGACCAGCACTGCTATTCTTCAGCTATCAAACGAGATCTGTGCATTTACCGCCTAGCATTGTGGGATATAGGGGAGCCTCGAGCCGGTGGAAATAGCTCTCGAGCTTTAGTATTGGCAGAGTCTGAGCCGAGGATCGGCTCCGAACCTATCCAGCAAGAAAGAAGGTGAGAAGAAGACAACTAACATGGAACGTTATGGTAGGTACATAACTTCTCATTTTGGCATACTCACTTATGCAAATTAAATACACAAATGCTCCTTGACTGTAGTGCATCTGTTCTTAAAAGCAAACCTAAAATGAGCTTCAGCCCATACTTTCATGCTTAGTGCCCCATCAAGTAGTAGTCTAATGTTCACAGCATTAGGATAAACTCAGTTTCTGTCCTGCCCCTCTGTTATGATCTATAGTAATATTCAATTGCAAATGACAAGGCTTAAGAAGTTTTTAAAATCTCATATGCATCAAAAACTACTGAGGTTCTTATAATGGCTCTAGAAGAAGAAAAGAAGAAAATCTTGATAGTTAACAGTTGGTTTTAACCAACTGGCAATGCAAACTGCAGTAAAATACACTTTTAAAAGGTAAACTTCTCTTGGGAACCTTGTAGGCCACTTAGAAAGCCTAAAAATTAACCAGAACAGAAATCAAGGTACAAAAATAATTAAATAATAAAATCAACTTCAAGCGTAATCTCAGCTGAACATAATATGTCTATATTTCCCAAATTAACTCTATCTGCCATCATCTTCTGAACTGTTTGCTTCTTTTCAGAGGTTCTTCTGATATGGCATTGCTGGCTAAGCCTACAATGGTTCACATATCTCTGACTGAGTAAAGCACTCACTTTAAGGACATTAACACTAAAAGGAAAAGTGCTCTGGAGACTTGAAGTAAGGCAATAAATATTTAATTTGATGTTGTCAATTTTCATTCATTCATCAGCAGTTGGGTTCATATCTGACTCAGCTGTTATTTTAGTTTGTGGCCACTAGCAAACTCTCAATCTCTTCCTTTACCCATAATGCCATATCCCCTAACATACCTCAGATCTTGTTTGCCATTTTCATGTTTGGACATGGCCACCGTGAACTCTCGACTGTAGCATCGCTATTTTGGAGATAAGTAAAAAATTATTGAATTTACACTCATTATTTCCTTAACTCTTTAATAATATAACTTTTATATTTATTTCCTTGTATTGTACTTTCTGCTTTGCCTCCCTTTTCTACACTTTTGTGTACTCCTTTTTACCATAGTTGGTAAACTTTCTTAAATGTAGAGAATATTCTTGATACCATTGTGGGTATCTTTCTCTCTCTTTCTCCCTTTCTTGCTTAAGAAAAAAAAAGACTATATTGCACTTTTCTGTTAGTTGTTTAAAATATCTAATAAGCTGACAGGTTTTAAAAAAACATCAGAAATGTGGTCACAAATTACTGCTTTCTAACTCTTATGCCTTATGCATGTATTGTCTTGGCCCAGATCACCTTCAGACAGACTGCTAGATCTGTAAGTCTTTTAATCCTGGGGTTACCATGGACAGGAAAATAAACTGATTCTAAAAGGTTTTCTACCTTCCTCTTCTTTTGGAAGCTCTATCTGAGGCTCAACATTCCAAACCTAAGCAAAAGGAGGCTTCTGACAAGCATTCAAGATCAACTGGGTCCGCAACCCCATCCTCGGACCTGATGATGGAACCCCCAAAGAAAAAGGCTATGAAGTCAGATCTGATGCCTGCTCCTTCCCTGAAGCCAGTGTCAGAGACCAAATCAACTTCCTTGGATCCTATCCTTTTGGATCCCAAGTTGTTACTAAGGACTCATTACTCTCCATCCATAGATCTGATACCCTCTCGGGCACCTTCTCCCTTTTTGGAATCCCACCAGCACTCCAGGTCTCCCTCAGTGGTATCATCTCATTTTTCCAGAAGTGTGACCACAGCTGATGTGGATAGAATGATGAGGAATTTTCTCTTGATACAGATTCAGATGGGAGTTCTTCCGGCTCCTACCCCCTCAGGTCAGGAAGTTCTTGCTAGTACTACATCTCCAATCTCAGCTCATTCTGCAATCCATCTTGTCATTTTAAAGCCCTTGGATCCAAGTCTCCTGGATCCTTCTGGTTTGGATCTGAAGATCATGATATCTATGGCTCTGCGGATTTCTCTGAGGGTGTTGGCTCTGAATGCTCTTGGAGCTGAAGCGTCCCTGTCAGATCTGAGGCATTAGAGTTGACTCTGAAGCTGTTGGAGCCATCTCTGACCCTCATTACTTTGGCAATGAATAGCTCAGCTCCAGAGTTTGTCTCAGGTGGACTGCCTTTGGGGCAGGGAGAGCTGATGGGTTGAAAGCTTGGCTTCTCAGCTGCATCGACTTCATTCTCCCTGGGGTATTCAGCCTTTGAGGTGTTGGAGAGAATGTTCTCTGCTCCTGCAGGATAGATGGTCCCCCTCCCCCTCAGATCTACACTCTGGATCCTGTATGTCTCTGCTTCTTGAGGCCATCATTCCACTCCACAGGGACAGCCAGCCCAAAGTCTCCAGGCTATCCAACAGGGTATTACTATTTCTTCTGATACTTCTCCAGAAAACCCCACTGAAGAAATCCCTAGGAAGAGGAAGTGCAATAGGAGGCACTTGGACTCTCCTGATGAGCTCATCACTGAAGATACAGATTTCAATGATGGGGAAGGGTCCCTAAAGCCTCCACCCGATGACATCTCATTTGAAGACGTCCTAGAAATCCTTAAGTACAGGGGTGGTTGGTCCACCGATAACCTTTTAGTGGTGGTTGGGTCCACCGATAACTCTTCCAAAGAGGAATCTGTATTCCTGGGGGTCTTTGGGTCTGGCCCATCTACCTTCTGGTGACTCTGCCCACTGATGAGCACATTGATTTGATCTCTAAGTGGGCATAGAATGAACCTGACACAGTTGGGCCAATCTCCAAAAGGCTAGAGCAGATTTTGGCACCACCTCCAGGAAAGGAATTTTGGAGCAAGGGAGTTCATGTAGATGCCATGTCATGGCGGAGTCTACCATGAAAGAAATTGTGGAGCAGAGTTCTTCTCTCCATCGCCCTAACAAAGAGTCTAGTGTGTTGGACAGATTTGGGAAGCATGTACATGCTTCAGCAATCTTTGCACTCAGATCGCTGAATTATTTAGCACACTTCACAAAATTACAGAGGGATCAAATTAAGGAACTTTCAAATTCCCTCCCCAGGACCAGTACTCCTGAGACACAGTTTTCTTTGGTCTCACAGTGGGCTACCCTTCAATCAATCACTAACTTGTCCATGAGGCTCATTTCCCATGTGGAAGAAAGTACGCCAAGCATGGCTGGTTCAGGCATTTCTATTAGGAGGTATGCCTGGATGCACTTGTGTAACTTTGTGGAGCCCCTCAAGTCCACGATTCATCACTGCTCCTTTATGGAAGCTTGTTGTTTGGCCCTAAAGTTAAGGACACACTCTCCAGGTGCTAGCAGGATGGAAAGACCCTCTCTGCAACTGGAGTACATTTTTTGACTCCTCAAAGGACCATTTCCAGGAATCAACATGGAGGTCAGTAAATGTATTTCAGGAAGTCCCAGGGTCCTTTCCAAGATCCCCATGGAGATAGTTCCCCCAGGAACAGAGGAAGGAACTCAAATGGAAGATGCCACCCATGTGGCAGAGGAGGCTCGCAGAATCAGGGGTCCAGAGATTCTTTCTCTGACAGACCCTACCAGTGCTCCTGAAAGAAGGCCTGATTATCAACTTCTGGAGGCAAGCAGAGGTGTTTATCCCTGCACCAGAAAGCCTGGCTATACATTACAAAAGATGCATGGGCGCAGCGAATTTTTTCCACACGTTATTTCCTTTTCCCTATCACCCCCACCAGTCTGCAAAATTCCCAATGTTCCAGCAAGTCAGAGGAAAGCAGCAGCTCTATAAATACAAAAGCTGCTACAAAAAAGAGTTATCCAAGAGGTCCCACCAGACCAGATAGAATCCGGAACTTACTTAAGATTCTTTTAAGTGCCAAAGAAAACAAGGGATTGGAGACTGGTTTTGGATCTCAGCAGTCTGAACAAATCAGTTCAGCATGCCATGTTCCAGATGGTCAAAGTTCAGACCATTCTGCCCTTTTTGTACAAGGATGACTAGATGTGCTTAACAGACCTTCAAGATGTATACTATCACATAAAAATGAACACACAATCCAGAAGGTATTTATGCTTCTGGCTGGGAGCCAGTCACTACCAGTTCAGAGCACTGCCCGTTGGCCACACCACAGCCCCCCAAGGTTGTTCACCAAATGCATGGCAGTAGTAGTAGCAGCTCACTTGAGACTGTAGGGATACTGAGTGTTTCTGTACTTGGGCGACTAGCTCATTAATGCCCTGACCAGGCATCTACTGATAAGAGCACTAGACCAGGTACTCCAAACTTGCTCCAATTTAGGGATCACCATAAAGTACAACAAATCTCAGCTAGAACCGACTCAGACATTGATGCTCATAGGATCAATTTTCAACACAGTATCAGTGACAGCTTCCCTTCTTCTCTGAAGAGTACAGACTATCAGATTCCAGGTCAGAAAAATTACTCACAATTCCACAATCTCAGCCTGACTGATTCTACAAGCCTTGGAATCAATGTCTGTGGCTGCAGTTCTAGTTCTCTTAGCAATATTTCACATGAGAATTCTTCAATGGATGTTAGCAACACAATGGCCTATACTTTATCAGTACGTGTCTGCCCAGATAAGGATTACCCAAGAATGCAAAAGATACCTTTGATGGTGGATTTGATCAGATCAGGTTCTGCAAGGCTGTTCCTTCATTCTCCTTCAGCCCAAGGCCATAGTGACCACGGGCATTTCCCAGATTGGGGGGGGGGGGACTTCCTGGGGAAAACAGTCCAAGGCACTTGATCCCCCAAAAGAGACCAATATGCAAGCCAATGTCCTGTAAACGAGAGCAGTGCTTTTAGAATTGCAGGCCCTCCAAGACTCTTTCCTTTTTGGGATAATTGCAATTCAGACTGACAATTTGTCACTGGTTTGGTACATCAACAAACAAGGAGGAACCAGTTCTTACCCCTTATGTCAAGAAGCTCTAAGAGTTTAGCAATGGATGATTTCATCCAACTGATTTCTGATAGCAATGCACATTCTGGAGAAGTCCAACATTACAGCAGACAAACTGACCAGGTCCGTTCTACCACCTCACGAGTAGTCTCTTAACATGAAGGTGGCAGAAATGTTTTTTGCCATTGGGGCCAGCCTTACTGTGACCTCTTTGCATCTCCCTTAAACAACAAGTGCAGCAGCTTCTTTGCCCTAATCTCCCCACCAGGGGAATCACTGAGAGACTCTAATGATTGGCTCCCCTGATTTCCTCTATGGGTATCCCCCAACTTCCTTGATCCCCCAAATTTCTGCAGAAGGTTTTCTACTTGAAGAGTAAAGTCATGCTCATTGTATCTTACTGGCCTCAAAAGATTTGATTCCCCTTTCTTTGGAATAATCTAGTCTACCAACCTTGGATTCTGGATCCGATTCCAGACCTCCTGTCACACCCAATGGACATGATTCACTCAGATATCTCAAACCTAAAGCTGACAGCATAGTTTCTCCACTTCCATTGATAGCCAGACAATATATGCTCTCTTTCCCAGTCCATCATTGACTTCTGTCTTCTCACAAAGCTTCCACAAGAAAGCTTTACGGAAGTAAATGAAAAAGGCTTGTTTTGTGGGCACATCAGAGACATACTGACCCCTTTTCAGCTCCTGTACATACTGTCTGTTAATTTTTTACAACAATTTGCAATGAAGGAAGTAGCTCCTCAACTGTTAGAGTTCAAATAGCTGCCATCTCTGATATTCACATAGGAATTGAGAACTCCATCCCGGCTTTATCAAAACTTTGTAAGGCCTTCTTGAAAAGTACACTTCTTTTGAGACCTCCTTATAAGGATCCAACTCCCCCACAGGACATAAATTTAGTAATACAGGCCTTAATTCACTCCCCATTTGAACTAGCACCAAATGTGATCTGACGTTTCTGACCTTGAAGTCTATATTTTTGGTAGCCATCACCTCTGCTAGAAGGATGTCAGAACTCCAAGCATTACCCTTTAGACCTCCCTACTTGATTTTTCATAGAGATAAAGTGGCATTACAAACTAATCCTTCTTTCCTTCCTAAGGTGGTGTCAGAATCATACATAAACCAATCCATTAATCTGCCAGTTTTCTTTCCAAATTTTACAAACAAAGGTGAATATATGCTACATTTATTGGACGTTTATAGACAATTATGTTTCTATTTACATAGAACGGAAGACATCAGAAAAACAGATCAATCATTTGTTTCCTTTGCAGATTCTAAATTGGGTAAGCCAGTTACAAAGGTAACTCTGGCTAGATGGATTATGGATTGTATATAATTTGTCTACACAAGCTGGGCCTGTCCTTACTAAAACCTTTAACAGCCCATTCAACCAGGCCCATGGCAACATCTTCAGTATTATCTAGAGTATCAATGGATGACATATGTGCAGCTGCAACTTGAGCTAATCCTCATACCTTTATTACTCATTACAAATTGGATCTGGTCTCCAGGGGAAGAGCAGCCTTTGGCTCAACTGTGCTCAGCAATATTCTTCCTTAGAGTCCATCCAGAGTTTTAAGTAGCTTGGGATTCTGTCCCAACTGCTGAGGAATGAATGAAAATTGGCAACATCAGATAAAGAGGTTATGTAATTACCATAACATTCTGTCTGTGTTGTCCATTTTAATTCTTCCTCAACTCCCCTCCCACCACCCTCCTACCTTTTTGACTAATGACTTCTGGAAAAGAGAGAGCTTAAAAGGACACCACTGTTCCTTACGTTGAGCTCCAGATATTGGTTTGTTCCACTAGGGCAATAATAATAATATTTCTTGGATTATGTAAACCAGCAAACAAGATCTGATGTATGTTAGGGGATAGGGCATTATGGGTAAAGGAGAAGCTTGAGAGTTTGCTAGTGGCCATGAGCTGAAATAACATCAGAGTCAGATCCAAGGGTCAGATCCAAACCCAAATGTTGAGGAAGAATGAAAACGGACAACACAATAGAATGTTATGGTAAGTACATAACTTTTTTTATGTATGTATGTAGTTTTTGACATTTGATTACCATAAATGTCCAACCGGCTAGGTGCCCATTTTCAGCTGAAACCTGGGGAGAAAAGCTCCAAAGTATTACAAAAACATTTTAAGAACAATAATTTTACAATCTTTAAAAACAATTCAAAACAGCTACAGTTTAAATAATTATACCAGTTTAGACATAATATAACGATATGGGTTAAAAATAGAAACAACTTATATGACAATGATTTAATATTCAGAGAAATTTTAGCCATTTTAGATAAATTAAAAGTAAGTCAGTATAATACAAACAGGAATTGCAATGTGAAGTGAGAGGAAAAATGAGGTTATGGCTTATTTTGACAGACAGGGAGAGAAACTGATTAAAGTTAGGAAGTGAATGAAGAAGAAGAATAAGGACGTATAAGATATGAATAGGTACTTGTTCATATTAACAGAAGTCAGAAGAAAACTATTTCTGAAGAACTTCTTTAGCTCAGCTAATGCAAAATGAGTGCTCCATTGTTTTAATTACAGGAACAGCACATATCTACAAAGCAATTCAGAAAAAATGCAGTTCCAGCCATAAAACAAAATGCATGGCTGTGGAAACATTTTGTGTGTGTGTGTGTGTGTGTGTGTGTGTGTGTGTGTGTGTGTGTGTGTGTGTGTGTGTGTAACTATCTGTGTCTGTGTATAAATCTGTAACACACAAAACAATAACATTATATTTCTTAAATCACTGACAGTCTACCTGTGTTAAAAGTAACTTATCATGGATTTACCTAATACGATAGAGTTTTAGCTTATTGGGAAAACATGGTTAAACAATAGCAAACGTCACAGAGCTAGGACTTAGGCTAAAGATATTGACACTTACAGTCTTCTGTAGTATTACAAAGAGAACACCAAAACAAAGTCATAGTTGATTTAACTAGTCATATACTTGCCACTCCCAAGACACAAGCAAACACATACACATACACACATATCTTTTCTAATACCTGCTTTAGTTGCAGCTTTAGTTTTTTGTTGTGAACTTTCAGAGCAGCATTCTTCAAACGAAGCTTCTCAGCCAGTGAGTCCTAATGATAATGATATAGGAAAAAAAAAACATTCACTAAATATTACACTCTAAGAAGATGGAAGTTTAACTTCATTATGTCATATATTTTTTGCTTAGCTATATGACTGTATTACTGACATGTCTTGTATATATTGTATATAATTTTTTTTCCCTTCTAAAAATTGTTAACCACTGTTAGATGCATCTATTTGTTAGGTAAATGTTAATGAAATTCCTAATAAAGAAAAGAAAATTTGGAACTTATCTTTGCATCCTACTCTCTCTCTTTGTAGCAGGACTTAACAAAACTATTATCTTTTCAGCAGTCCACAGAAACTATTACCAGAACTAAATAACATAGAGGATTATGATCAGGTCTTCAGTCACAACCAACTTATTATGGGCCAGATTCCAAAAGAGTTGCTCTCAGTGTAAGTGACTTACTTTGGTGTAAGGCCTATACTTGTCCCTCTTAAAACATTCAAGTTTGTCACGAGGCAATGTGAGTGTGGTAATGAAACACTATAAATCCTTTCACACAAGGACTTGCTATTAAATGTAGTCTTTATGTAAGTATATCGCCAAGGCCGCTATAATAAGGAAGTATCAGAAAATGAAGTGTTTTATGATTGTTAAAAGTCTTTAAACATTTAGTTCTGACATTTAGACAGTGAGCAGAAGCAGTGTCCCCTTGAAGAATTAACAGCTTTAAAAATTGTTACATACTTTGTTCTACTATGTTTCGAAGTATAGTACAGCCAAGCACCTAACAGCTTATTCAGCTGTTTTAGCTTCTGCTGCTGTTCTGTGGTATATGGCACAGACTACCGTTACCTCTAGACTAGAGCTTAACAGTGCTAGTGGTGCATAACAAAAGCTTGTTAAGTACCTTTCCGATGTCAGAAAAGTGCTTAACAACCGCTTTTTCCCAATTTCGGAGCTTCAAGCACTGCAAAGATATTAATGTCACTAGTCACGTAACTATGAAATGACTGCAAAAATCACAAGCACCTAATTTGCTAAAAACAAACAAAAAAAATCACAGTTCAGATGTCTTTGCACAATAATGCTGGAAAATGCAGCATTAGTAATTTGATCATACTGAGCAAATGTATTTGTTTTAATGCATCTTCTGTTGTCTATAATTTAGATTAATTTCATACAAACATAACACAATTATTTTGTCAGTATAACAATATAATTAATAAAACTTGTTCACATTTTTTTTTTTAGTCAAATCGCAAAAAGATGATGGTTAGCTAGTATAACTTCTTTATACTTTTGATTTTTTCCATCTTGTTTTAATTCAAAGAGATCATCAAAGATGTAATGGTTAGCCCTGGAATACAGTTGCAAGTAATGTTTGTCCAGAACTAAAGTTCAGTACATAAACTCTTACTTGCAGATCATAAACTTCAGTAACCTGTCTACAAGTTCACATAGGTTTAAGTGTGGCTATTGAGTGACAGCATAATTGCAAAACTGACATTACATACCTTGCTACTTCAAGTCAAAGCCATAGCAAAAGTGGAGCAAAAGAAGTGGAAGACCTATGTACAAGCTGTTAGTGTCTCGATCAGCACAATTCTCTCTCCTCAAACATTCTTTTAATATTACATTAGCCAATAACACTACCACAGAAAAGGTAACCCACATAAAACTACTAGGTGTAAGTATAGACAAAGTTTTGAAATTTGATCAGCACATATAAAAACTCATCATAAAAATGGGAATTCTCTATCAGTCAAATCCATACTTAACTGATGCAGCAATGAAAACCACTGCATAGCCCTATCTTCTTCCCACACTCTGATATACATCACAAACAAACTTAGAGGTAAGCTACAACAATGTAGAAAAATATTGCTACAAACGTCTCATACAGGAATCACCACTATCTTTCCATAGAACTACAGTGGTTAGAACTACCACAACACCTAATCTACATTCAGCTAGTCACAGTCCATAATTTTTTCTACAGCCCTGATAACTGCCCTTCCCTAAAAAACATCCTTTAGCAACATTCACCATGTAGAGTGTTACGCTCCAGTGAAAACAACTTTTTCTGGCCAACACAAAGTCAAACAATGATGCAGGAGATGCTCTGTATTCCATTTATGTTACCAAACTTCATATACCTCACCAGGATATTGTGGAACCTTCTGGGACACCTGGCTTATAAATACCTTAAGCACAAACCACACATGGCTTGCACAGCTGAAAATCTCACCTTCATTTCAACACAAATTTCTCTCTTTTTCCTTCAGTGTCCCTAAATTCCCACTTTTCTTTCCCATCTCCCTCTCTCCACTACCCCTTCCCACTTCCCACTATTTCCTCCTACCTCCATTTCTTCCATACTGTAACATATAGTTACACTGTTTTAATGTTTAATTAAAAACCACCATCAAAGATCTTTATATTAATATCATGTTTATTTAGAATTCTTAATGTTAGACCATTATTTTATGTTATTTGTATGCTGTATGTAGTGTTTCACTAGAATCCTACATATTAACCATTATTGTATGTTCTCTCTGTTTTTATTTTAGTGTTTTTCTTAGAATGATATGAATTAGAACATTACTGTATGTATTTTTATTCTTACTGTTTGGAAATTTTCTCCCTGTGCCTCTGCTGAAAAGGGTCTTTTGTTGCCCATTCAGACTATCCCAGTCAACAAAAATAGATAAATATTTATAGAAATGCTAACGATTAGTCCCTTAGCATGAAAGCATTCTTGCTAAGTATTAAAGAAGCCTCAATCGCATCTGTGGCTGCTTAAATGACAGGCAGTATAAACACTGTTGAGTTATAGCAAAGTTTCTTGTTATCTTTTAAATTGTAACATTTCAGTATTCAAGCATTTCAACAAGAAGACAATACCACTTTTCTAAGACAGAAGATGTTTTTTTTTTCACTCCTCAGCTTGAGATTATGGCAGTACCAGGTGTTGGGGGGACATTGTCCAGAGTACCAAACAACATTGCTTCAGGTCTGGTGCAAATATAAAGAAAGGATAAATATACTGAGCTATTAAGAGGGACTGTCACCCCTATCATCCACTTTAATTAATTATTATAAAAAAAAAAGTTCAACTTTCATGTTACAGCACATTTTTATTATATGGAAAGGCAAGCATTGCTCAGATGGTACTACAGAAAAGCTAATGAGATCTAACATACATTAGTACATAAACCATTCAGAAACACATATAACTATTACATTATTTCTAGAAATACGAAATCAGTAAATGTTCCTTGCACACATCATTTATATTTGTAGTCATACATAAGAATATAATCATATTCAGTAATAAATCAGCATTATACCATTATCACAAAACTGACCTAATATACTGAGCTACCACAAGTAGAAAAAATGCAAAGATACTGAGCTATTAAGAGAGGACTGTCACCTTTCTTAACACCTTGAATTAATTATAAAAGGCATACAAAACTTGATAGCTTACTATTATAGCACATTTTTTTGGTGTGGAAAGAGAAGTTTATTCATCTAATACTACAAGACAATGACCTTGCCAACGAGTTTAACTCTTTCTTCACTGACTGCATTTCCAAACTAACCTCTTCCTTCTCCTCCAACCATCCACCTCCAACTTCCTCCTCTCCCCCCCACTACTCCTCCTCCTTCTCCACTCTGTCATCCTACTACCTCCCAACCACTTAGATTCTCCCTGGAACCAATCCCTACTTCCACTATCAAAAAACTCCTGAAAAAGCTAAAACCTTGCCCCAATGCCCCCGATAACATCCCCTCACACTTCCTCAGTATAGTTGCAGATGCTATCGCCCTGCCAATTAGTATCCTAATCAACCGCTCCATCCAAGAAAGTCACGTTCCTCAAATCTGGAAAAAGGCTTTTATAATTCCCTGTCATAAAGGAGGAAATAATACTAGTATTACCAACTTCTGGCCCATTGCTATCCTCTCTCCTATTTCTAAAATTCTAGAGAAATGTATTCACCTTCAACTCCTTCCCTACTTACTAGACAACAACCTACTAACTTCTACTCAACATGGCTTCCGTCCCAATCACAGCACTATGACAGCCCTCCTATCATTCCTTGAAAATGTGAACAAGGCTAGAGACTCTGGCCTCACTGTATCTACCATCCTACTTGATCTCTCCAAAGCTTTTGACACTATCTCCCATAACTTACTACTAACTAAACTCTCTAAGTTAAACCTTTCACCTTCTGCTCTTAATTGGTTGACCAGCTATCTCTCAGACAGGCATCAAGCTGTTAAATGGAAAAAATCCATCTCCTCTTTCCTAAATAGCCCCACAGGTGTCCCACAAGGTTCCATATTAGGACCCCTTCTCTTTAATATCTTTGTAAATGACTACTATCACTCTATCCCCTATGCTGACATCATCCAATATGCAGATGATTCTACAATCATCTGTGCTTCATCTTCCATTCCAACTCTCCAAAAGCTGACTCAAGATGCCTTCTCCACCACAGAACAGTGGATGAAAGACAACCATCTTGCACTTAATGCAGCTAAATCAAAACTAATGATATTCACCCCCTCTAAAACCAACACACTGGATCAACAACCATTCTCCATCACCAGTCAAAATAATAACCCACTTGAACTGGTAACTGAAGCCAAGCTTCTAGGAGTCCAAATTGATAATAACCTTACTTTCAAGTCCCATCTACTACAAAACATTAAAAAAAACACCAAAAACTAGGCCTGCTGTGCCGTCACAAACAATTCCTCTCACCTACTACCAAACTCACTATCTCTACCACATTTCTCTTACCCTCCCTCCTTTATGGTGCCCCTCTTTTAACTAATCTACAATCATCTCTCAAAACAAAACTTTCGACCTGTTATAATAAAATAGCCAAATTTGCCACTAGCAATAAATCTTCAACCCATCACTGTGTACCACTCCACAAACTAAATTGGCTTGAACTTCCCAACTACCTCTCCTACACTCAACTAACATATGCACACAAACTCATTTTTCAACCATCCCTCTGTCCCTCCCTGTCCACTACCTTTAAAATTCACCACACTCAAAGACTTCTCAGCTCTACTAATCAAAACCTAATAGAAGTCTATAGACCCCATCATCCCTCAGGACATAACCTCCTCTCCTTTTCACTAGCACGCCTATGGAACTCCCTCCCACCCTCCATTCATACCATCACTAGCCTTCCTACCTTTAAAAAATCACTCCACTCCTAGCTATCATCCACATGGGAATGCTCCTGCTCCTACCCCACATAATCTTTCTATACTCTCTACTGTACTCCCCCTTTCACTCTCTCTACCTCAGACAGTAATCTATTCCTTAACAGTTCCTATCCTCCTGAAAGCCTTATGCATCTATCTACTCACTTCCTTATCCTTGTGCCTATGATATAATTTGGTTTCAACTTTAATATGTTTTATACTTTGATTTTATTAATGCTTAACTTTACTCATTTTAACCACTGTACCTCGTGATGTCATGTACAATAATTTGGATGTAAATCTCTATAATATGTAATCTGCATATAAATCCCTATAATATGTAATCTGTAATGGAGCTTTTCTCCCCAGGACTCCATTGAAAATGGGTTCTCTTGGCCCAATGGACTATCCTGGTTAACCAACAGCAAATAAATAAATAAAAATAAATAATACCCGAGAAAGAATCATTTACAGTCCCAGGAAGACTAAATGGATATTTTAAAATTAAAAGATGCAATATCGTGTAAAGTTCATAGTCTAAATATAACATCATCTCACAGTTTTATTAATCTCTAAAAATACTCAATGTATGTAGTGCAAGCAAAATAAAAAGAAATGATAAATAAACAGCAGCAACACCATTCTGCTATCCTTAGATAACCATACGTACAGGATTACAGATAACAAAAAATCATCCAGTGGGGCCCTCAATTCTTGAATCTTAGCACTTCTGAGAAATGAATAAACACTGAAGGCTTCATTCACAGAAGCAGATCATATAACACTTGTCCAGAGTGGGAGAACACTAGTGTATTTTCTGTACAAATGTCTTTTCTGGGCTGATCCTTCACATTTTCCAAATAAAAGTTGTTCAAAGTGCCTCTTAGGAGGTGCATCAAGAGTTCTCTCCTAGGATGGATCTGATGAGGTACAACCTCAGCCTACAAATGAAGTGAACTGAAAATGTAAACAGCAACAACCTTTACTGTACTGGTTCTAACATAATTTACTCCCAAAGTGTGGAAAACGGCAACGATAATCTTCCATAATGTAGTTGTCACCATAATATGATTCCTGGTACCAACGACTGTACATACAGCACAGGGGACCCACAGATCTGAAGAATCCTTTAACTGCAGAACTAGGAGTGAAGGCATGAGCTGTGCTAGGGGCCATGACCAAGATGGCTAACAGAGGAGCAACTGGTGAAAGCCTTGTGACTGAAAAGTTTTCTCTGACAGAAAATGTAATAAAAAAATAAAATTTGGAGATACTTGTTAGCTAACCTTATTCACTAATAATCAGAGAAAATATTTATAGCTTCAAGTTCTTCAAAAGCTGTAATTGTTTTGCCAGAATTTCAACTGCTTGCTTAAGAGAGGAGACTTCAACATGAGGCGGTCAAGAAATGATACTCGGGATTCTTGCATTAAAAAGACAGTCACTAATATCTAGTATGCAGGATGTATCACTTAAAATAGACAAACTGGATACCAAACTAAAAAGTTTCACAGAAGAGACCAGAAAGAAGATGGAACATTTAAAAATTCTTATGAAACAACAAAACAAATCAACAGTAGGGAAGAAACTTTAAATGATCACGAAGATGAGTCTCAGACTTAATTTCTTTTAAAACAAAATAAATGGTATACCAGAAAAGCATGAGGAAGACAATATGATAAATGTCTTAACTGCCTGGCTGCATAAAACATTAAATCTACCTGAAACTTTATCTTTTGGAATTGAAAGTGCACATAGAGCCCTGAGAGCACCTTCAAAGAAGGAAAACTCACCACTACATTCAATTATAGTTAAGTTCACGTATAGCTTAGAAAAAGATCAAATATTAAAAACAGCATAGCCCAGCCCACCTATTAAAATAGGTGAACATGTAGTCAGGTTTGACAATGTTTATTCCAGTAAAGTAATGAGTAAAATAAAATCCTGTTTACCACTGATCAAGGAATGAAAAAGTACAATATTAAAGCCACTTAGGTGGTTTCTGCAAAGATCAAATTATTTATTTCTGAAGAAAACAAAATATTTAACATGCTGGAGGAGGCATCCACTTTTAACAGCAATAAAATCCTTTATAATACTAAATAAATGGAGAGGAACAGTACATCTCTGAAGAGACAGAGTAAGCTGAATTCCTGTAAAGCTGATTCTAAAATTAAAAAGCCTTAAAACATGTGACTTTCATTCTCTGATTGCAGGACTTTTATTTTCTGAAACAATAGATTTGCCCTTTAAGTAAAAGGGTTGTACTGGACTTTAAGGTTCAAAACATATGCAAGTACGTATTTATATTTTAAGCTAAAAATTTATCATGATGAGGAATATAAATGGTTAGTTTTACTGTTTTACTGTATTTACAGTGAAAGGCAATGTATTACATGTAACTCAATGTATACGTGTATTTCTAAATATTAAACAAATACTTCCTGTAATACAATGTTATTAAATTATAACCAATAGAATTAGTAATTTTAAGACTATATACATTAAGAATTGTATTTTATTTGTTCAACTTTGCTTAGTATGTGCATTGCTGGGTTAACTAAATGTCAGAGCTAAGTAATATTCTAATTAGAAGTGTTGGTGATTTTGCTTACTTTGTTCCTGTGTAACCCATTCCTCTTACAACTCATTTATGAAGCAACTGACACTTAGAGGAAGCTTTTTTTATTTATTAGAAAAGAAACATCTATAATTAAATTATCACTTATGACATAGGCAATCATATATTTATATAAATGAATCAAACCATATTGACATAATTTTAGATGAAAACATTATACATCACTTATAATCTATCCAGTTACTGTCAGTCAAACATTAAAAAGCTCATTCAAATCCTGCCTTCTTTTAAACCTCATTCCTCGTCTGCATGTATTGTTTCCACAATTTCCATTTTTTATATGCAATTTGCTCCTACTCTTTTCTAAAGATCCCATTTCCAGTTGTTTTATCTCTGTTATTGTATTCACTACACTGAGCACAGTTGGTTTAGACTTTGATTTCCATTTTCTAGTATTGCTTGTTTGGCAGCCACCATAATTAGACTCAGCAAGGCCTTACTATGCCTATTCTGATTCTGTATCATAGCTAAAAAGATTATTTAGTTATACCAATTTCCTTACCCAGTATTTCTGATAGAATAGTCTGCAGGGAATGTTTTATGTCTGCCAAATCATTACACTCCCAGAAAATATGTTCCCAGTTATCTCGTTCTTCCCCTTTACACCTCCAACATTTGTTATCTACCTGAGGAAAAATTCTTTGAAGTCTACTTGGGGTATAAAAATGCAGTTTACTGTCATAATAAGGAACAGCACTTATGTGAAACTGGGATGTTTGAATGCATCTTTTCCAGTTGCTGTTCTGAAAAATGTTTGAATGCACATTAGTGAATGGCAGTGTACATTCACTAATGTGCATTCAACATTCTGATAACAAATTGCAATACAGTGGGGAACGGGAAAGTTATCCTTTTCCTCACCATAGTGAGAGCGCAGAGGTGGTATATATGATACGCAGAGAGTGTAGGGGTGTTGGTGGGGCTTGCCCCCTACAAAAACATTACCAGTAACCTGGACCACCTGATGTTCGAATGCCGATTCCGTGGTTACCACTTCCGTTAGTTTGGTAATTTTGTATTACCAGATTTGTAAAATGAATTTGATCAAAAGGAGGAAAACTGTTTTGATTTTCCACATTTTGATAGTAAACCTAAAAATACCTATATAAACACTTCCAAGCAAAGATCCTAAATCTTCTAAACTTTGTTGCATATTTGGGAGACATGCATCTATTCCCCTATTGTTTCTTTGTGAATTACTTATCCACTCTTTCTTCCCAATCTTTTCTAACCTCCTCTGATTGATTCTTATAGTTATCATGCAATAATTTGTATGCTCTACTAATTATTCCCTTTTTTTAACAGCAACTTCTGTTCTAAATTCTACTAAAAAGTCTACCAGTGCTGGCCCCTATTTCTTTCTCTTTGCCTATACTCTGATATCAATCCTTGTTATGTAAAGCGATCTGTAGCATGCAGTCCAAATAAATTATTGGTCTCTTCCCATTCTATTACCTTCCATCTCTAATTATTTGCTCCCAATACCTTGGGTCTTTTGCCAGTTTTCTCCAATAGATTCAAGCCCCTTCTTGCCTATTGTCTGTATCCCCAATTGCAGTCATCCCTACTGGCAGAATCTTCTTTCTCCATTCCAATGTTGGCTTCATTCTCGGAATACTTTCTGCTACTTTATGAATATAATATTCTGTATGGTCATTATTCTCCTTAAGGATCTGCATCCAAAATTCCAATCTCTCCTTGTTTCTTGAGCTTTCCCCCCTTTCATCATCATCCTTTTCCATTTTGAATTGTAGGTTTCTGCTTGTGCTATGTATAGGAGCCTTAACTGTGTAGCTCTGAAATACCCCTTCAAATCTGGTAATCCTAGACCACCTTGTTCTATTGAGAGAATCAGCTTATCCCATTTGACTCTTGCTATTTTCCCCTCCCAGATAAAATCCTTCAGCTCTTTATTAATTGCTATCCACAACTTTCTCCTCTGATTGATAAACTTATGCCTGACCTGTGTATAAAACTAAAGGGAATAAAACATTTTAACTGCTTGTATTCTGCTATCAATATACATAAAACAGAGCTTCAATTTCTCAGTTTTTGTAGTATCTTTTGTTTAGTGTCTTCTTTAGCCGTGACACCAAAATCCTTTTAATCCATACTTCGAAGTACTTCATTTTATCATATCCCCATAAATATGGATACTGCTGGACCAGTTTGTATGTGGGTAAATAACTTAAACAAACTAAAACAAAGGCAATAACTGTAATTGTGCATCCTAAAAAGATATGAAAAGGGCTCAAAATGTTCCACAACACTGAAGTGTCCTTTTCTGGTTTTATCAGGTATAAAACAATATCATCAGAAAATACAGCCAGCTTTTCTTGACTACCATACCAATTATATCCTTGAATTTCTGAGTCCCTTATTTTCTTTGCCAATGGTTCTAAATATAAATCAAATAACAAAGGGAAAAGAGGGGGCACCCCTGCCTGTTTCCACTGCTCAAACAGAATTTATCAGAGAGGAGCCCACTCACTTTAATTTTGCTTCGAATCCATTGCATATCATCCTAGTCAACCTTATAATTTTATCAGGGAATGCAAATACTTCCATTGCCCTGCTCAAACTCCTAAATACTGTTGGATGCTTACTCTGCATCAAGACCTACCGACAATGGTGTTATTTTCTTACATTCTGCTTCCATCTAGATTATCATTGTTCTCTTAATGTTATCGAATGTTTGCCTCCCCTCCAAAAAAATACATTGCTCCATGTCTTTTACTTTATTTATTTATTGACGTTTGTTAACCGGGTTATTCCAACTGAGCCAGGGGCCAATTTTCAGTGGAGACACGAGGAGAAAAGCTCCAGAAGTATTAGATATTTTTACAATAAAAATCAAATCAAAAATAAGAAGAGTAAAAAATTAAAACCACAATGAAACATAAGAAAATCCACAGTTAGAGATTATTTGTACATAGAGTAGGTTAAATAGCAATTGACAGGTCTAGAGAATATCACACATGAAGTACATACAAATAGATAAACCAGTAAATCATTTTTTTAAATAAAGATATATATGACTATATATGCTATGGAAGTGAGGGGAGAGGGATGTATGAAGGTAAATAAGGCAAGTACAAGGAAGTAAAGTGTAGAACAGGGAAAAGGAGTTAAAGTTGAGAAGAGAAGAGAAGAGGCTAGATCAAGTGGGGGTTAGAAAAGGGCAGGACCATATACTCTGAAGAAAAAATGTAAATTATTTTTCAAACAGGTGTTTTTGATGAATGCTTCTTATGTTTTGAGGGAGTGCGTTCCAAGCATGTGCAACAGAGTGTTTATAGAGGGACTTTCCTATATTTTTATTGGGTTTATATATGTCAAGGAGATTTTTGCTGGAAGTACAAAGGTGACAATGAGGGTTGTAGTAGAAGACTAGGTTGGAGATGGAAGGGCAGGAAGAGGGGTTATTCAGGATAGTGTGTGTAATGTGAAGTTAGGGTAGAAGTAGTTGTTTAGAGAATTCTGGCCATTGGAGTGATTTAAGAGGGAGCCAGTGGTGGGATTTATAGAGGAGATTAGAGGCAAACCTGGCTATTTTGTGATACGTTTGCTCTAGTTTAGTGATGTCATGTTTGAACATTAGTAAGATTAGGGGCAGCATAGAGAAGACAGGGTAGAAGAAGGGACTGAGTGAGGGAAGGTTTGGAAGAAGGTAACAGAAATTTCTGGTTGTAATAGAGAAGTCTGAGTTTCTGGTGGGTCTTTTTTATACATTGATAGATTGATAGATACATATCTATCAATTTTGGCATCAACTTTGCCACTTTTTAGCCATTATAGACATAAACCTTTTATAATTATGGCTTAGGATTGAAATGGGCCAGCATGACACTGGATCTGATGGGTCATTACCCTCTTTAGGTATTACAGCCACCACTGCTTTCCTCCAGGAGTGTTTCTTCCTCCTCTTAAATAAACAAAACCTTCTAGAGCTTTATCAGTTTTTTTTTTCAATCTTAGCTTCCAAACTTCCACAAGAATACCATCTATTCCTTGGGACTTTCCTGTGGATTGGTTATACATCACCATTTTTATCTCATCTCCTCCTATCTTAATTGTGAGCATCATCTATCTCTAACCTTGGCATATTTAATTACTCCATAAACATTTAATTTGTACATTTTCTTGATTTCCATATTTATCTGCTTTATACAGACTTTCATAAATTTTTTGAAATATTTCTAGTACCTTTACAGGACCTCTTGTTATCTTCCTTGTGATAGGCTCTCTAAGCTTGGCAACAACCCTTTCTTTCTGTTGCCTGAGTTGTTGTGGTAAAAGTTTTTGTGCTCTGGAATTATCAAAAAAAAATAGTTGCTTAACAGCACTCTTTCTAAACTCATGCATATTATAGAGGAAATCCCTTATTTTTTGTTTAGCATTTTGCAATTGCTCCTCGTCTTGTTCTGTTAGAGTCCCCCATTTTGCAATACTTTAACCTTTATCTGTCCTTCTATATAATTCTTCTTATTTCTTAACCATCTCTCTCTTTTTTTTAATTCCAACTCTATTTTTAACTCCACTTTTATTTTATCCCACTCCCTATGTATATTTTCAGAAAAAAAAATATCTTCTCTAATAACTCCCAAATAATTTCTACTACCCAGTCCTTAAATTCCTCTCTTTTCAACAGACAAGTGGGAAAGTGCCAATGACTCATTTTTATTTCATGACCCTGCATTTTTATTTCAGTTATTATTGGCACACAATCTGAAATACTTATTGGGTGTGTATCAAAACTTTTAATTAAATGTAAATGTTCCTGTGAAATAGATGTTCTGTCTAGTATAGACCAGTTTTTGCATCTTGGGGAATAATATGTAAATTCACTCAGAACTCCTAGTACTGAATTCACATTTTCTGTGCCAAATATTTTCATAAATTTCTTCAAAAATCTACTTTACTTTTTATATTTTCCCCTCTGGGGCTCCCAGATACATCTTCACTGCTACAAATCAAATGCCAGTTCCCACCTATAAGTAATATTCCCTGCTGAAAGGTGATTATTTCTCCCAGAATTTTCTTAAGGTCCATTATAGCAGTTTTAGGTGGAATATAAATACATGCCAGTGTAATCCTCCTCCCTTGCCAATAGCCCCTTAGTATTACTAATCTTCCCATTTTTTTATCCTCTTCAATCACTACTGGAGCTCCTCTTGCAATTGATATAAGTACTTTTCTAATTTCCTTTGTCCCAGGTATTCCACTGAATAACCATCCTGAAAACCTTTCTTTATGAAAGTCATATGTTCAGTTCTTTCCACGTGTCTCCTGTAGCATAGATATTTGCACTCTACATTTTAAATATTGTTAACTACTCTTTCTTTTTTGTATACATCTGTGAGACCATTTACATCTAAAGATAATATAGAAAGCATCACTATGTTGAAAAGTTCTTATTCCCACCTGTTATATGTAACAGCTTTTTTAAGTGTCTAGTTACAGCTTTTATGTTACATGAATACACTAATGTTTGGCAGGTTGATCTTTTATGCAGTCGTTTCTTGTCATTATCTATTTGAGCCTATGTTACATCTTATAAAACTTTTTGTTTTATTGAAAGCCCTCAAAAGAAAACACCCCCAATATACCCTAAACCTATTAACTTAATACTAACACAGAAACCTATGTACATCATCAAATATTGAAGTTTTACCCCTCCTAATAAGAACAATTGCCCCAGAATGACAGCTACATTCACACACTTGAATTAACCTAAAAAGAAGGTTATCCATGCTAAAACACATGGTACAGCCTGTGCTTCTACTAAGCGCTGTCTGGTTTTGTCTTATCTTTACTACTCTCCCAGGCTGGGAAAGTACTTGGATGTTTTCAGAAAACATTATCTCCTAGCCATTAAAAGAAATAAGTATTCTATTTTATTACTCTTTATCAGATTGTCTCCTTGGAGACATGAAAACCAGATACAGAATTGCTAATACAAGCACTCATTAATTAGCTAAACAGTGTTCTTGTTTATTTATTTGCTTTATTTTAAAACTTTGATAAAAACACAGAAGAACTCAGATACGACCAAAGTTTCCAGTTTCAGTTGAAGTTTTAATTTTAAAACATAAGCACTTTCACAGGAAGACCTGCTTCATCAGATGCTAATAAATACAACTAACGTGCATCTATTTATTCAACCTCAAAGGGTGTAACTTGAACTCACTAATCTACTGAGTGAAGTAAATGACACAAACATACACTGCTGTTTGTAAAAAGCACTTATAAAAAATGTATAAAGCACATATATATATATATATATATATATATATATATATATATATATATGGGTCCTTGTTGTTTTGTCGACAGTACGGTTCATCGAACCGTACTTTGTTGAAATCCCTTTAGCGAACATGCATTTTGTCGAAAATGCACGTTCGCTAAAGAAAACAACAAAAGAAAAAGACATGCCATTAGCATATACCTTTAGTTGTACATCAACGTATACCATTGATGTACAACTAAGGAAACTTGTTGAGATCATACTACAGCGGGGATAAGGGAATATTCCCTTTTCCCCACTGTAGTGCGATCTCAGAGTGGGAATATTAAAGTAGGGGTGTGTGGGGGGCACAGCCCCTCACATGGGGGGTGCAGGGTGGCTTGCCCTCCTGCATATTAGTGTTTAATGTGTTTTTGTTTTATGTTTGTTTTTTTTATTTTTCCACGAAAGTGCATTTTCGACAAAATGCACTTTCACGGAAGTAAGTTCGATGAAGTACGGTTCGATGAACCGTACTTTCGATTAATGAACATAGACCCATATATATATATATATATATATATATATATATATATATATATATATATATATATTACACACATGTATCTACATCTATAACACAATCTTTTTAAACTTGTTACTAGATCAAGAAAAGAAAGCCTTAATCCACTTATTCCCCTATGTAAGAGTGAAAAAAGCATGTCAATGTTTCTTAAATCCTGCTCTTTTGACCAGACTTTTCTTCTTTTTTTTACTTTCCAATGCCTACATTTCTTAAAACTGAACAAGAAGAAAGAAGAAGAAAAAAAACAGGGGCACCTTTTTACTTTAGTATTCCCATTACAGTCAAAAATAACTGAGAAACTTTACTTTATAGCATGCAGATTCTATCATGCACTATAAAAACACTACCATTAACAACAGTTTTTTTTTATTTTACTTACAGTTAATCCTCTCCTTCCTCTTCCCCCTCCTAAATGTTCTTCTAAACATTAGTAGCATGAAGTAGGGTATATGCTTTAGAGTCCCCTGCAAGTTTAACAAAGTCAAAACAGTCCAAGATTTCCAGGTTTTCTTGTTCTGTCATGTTTCACAAATATAATTAATGCTTTGTAATCTCATGTTTATTTGCCAATTTCTGAGTTACTGGTTTTATTCCCGCCAATGTCCATCTCTAAAATGCAGTCTCTGATTTATTTCTTTTAGCCAATTCTTATGCTTTTTTCTGTATCATAAGCATTTTCTGTTGACACATTAGAGAATGTTTCACTGGAACAGTATTGCTATGATCTTTATTACCAGAAGAACAAGAAGCAGAATCTCCTTCTGTTTTGTAACTCTCTTTTTGTTAGACAAACTTATGCATTACCTCCTTTAGCATGTTCTGTATCAAAAATGATTTTGTCCCTCCAGGAAAGAATATTCTGAAAATAGCTGGATACAGCAGCCTGAGAATATTCTGAAAATAGCTGGATACAGCAGCCTGAATCTTATACCTGCTTCTCGACATTCCCTGATTAGTGGAATAAATATACTCCTCTTCTGCCTATTGCACAGTGAGTAATCATTTTCCACAAATACTCAACTGCCTCCCACTTTTAGTAGTTTGTTCTTCTGCCATGGTTTTGTCAGAATCAACTCTTTCTGCTGGAATGATTGCATCTTTAAATCTAAAGGTCTAGGTTGCTTTCTCATGGCCACATTTGGAGCATCACACATGATTTTCCCTTTCAATTAACAACTCCTGCTGTGGAATACCAGTCTAATTGCTTACTTGTGCTTTGACAAAATTAATGTAGTCTGCTCCTTCCAGCTTCTCTGGTACAGCAGAAAATCTCAGGTTTTCCCTATGTGGTCTGTCCTCTACGTTTATTATTTTTTTTAGACATCTCTTCTTGAGTAGTCTCATACTCAGCCAGCCTTTTCTTCATTTTGACCTCTTATTTTTACAATGTTATCATCTCGTCTAAATATCTTTTTAAACCTTCTTCCATTCCCCAGCCTTTTGTTTGAGTTGATATACTCCTTCATTGTTTTGTTTATTTTTCCTCAAAGTTACTAGAAGTCATGTCTTGCACCAAAGCTGGAGCTTGCACTGCTTTTTACTGAACACCTTTCGGATGCCTCCCAGTCAGTGTTTTTTCCTCAACTGTTGTGACTGATTTTCTTTCAGGTTATCTGAATTTCTTCCTTGCTGGCATCCAGGCAGTGTATCTACCAGTCAGCTACTGAAATGTACCCCAAAATATGAGTTTACTGGTTCTCTCTTCAGAGTTTCTGTTTTTACATTGGTAGAGCTGAAATTAAAATGGCATTCAATGTGCAGCCATCTTAGAAGTCACTTAAAGAAAGCTTGAGAACAAGATAATGTTCCATTTCTGTTAGAATGCTGGATTCTCTCCAACTTGAGCTGTCCTGAAGAAAATCTAGGTGAAAGTTCATCACTGATGTCTGTGAAAAAAGAAAATAACTTTCTTTTTTCAGGTGTACATGTGTCTGTGTGTGTGTGTGTGTGTGTGTGTGTGTGTGTGTGTGTGTGTGTGTGTGTGTAAGAGAGAGAGAGAGAGAGAGAAAGTAAGAGACAGAGAGTGAGAGAGAGAGAGTGAGAGAGAGAGAGAAACCTACTAAAAACACCTTTTTTCTTTTCTTAGAAGTAAAAAGTTGGTAAGACAAAAGCTATAGTAATGTTTTATACTGTGATGTTGCCGAAATATAATTTTCTTACATTTTGCATGTTAATAGTTTATGCTGTAGTGTTATTAACTCTAACTATACATATTAACTGTACACATTAATTGAAATAAGTAAAGTTAGATATTTGTTACTGATTAGAACAGCTTGACCTAAGAGGAATGAGAAAGCTGCTGTGAGTTGTCATTTTCACATGCTGTAGTCAAATTCTGATGTCAGTATGTGAAGCTTAGATCAGAGCAGCAGTTCACAATGGCTAAAACACATTAAAATTAAACAAGCAAGAATGCTTTTATATGTAGTCAGGATTGATTGTAATACTAAAATTAATAAGAGCAAACATATTATGAATAATATGCAAATGCACAAAGAATGAAATATTTACTATGCAAGATAAAAAGAGCAGTATCTGTAAGTTAAGAAATATGTACACATACCATAATATTTAATAGAAAGCTGATAATTAAATAGTTCTTTGACTAGAGATTATAGAAATACAAGATATATGGAATAAGGTAGAATACTAGTAGGAAAATAATACAGAAAAATATTTAAATAAGCTGCTTTTAAGAAATATTTCTATTACATATACCTGCACATGGCAGAAATGTGAATGTACAGGATCTCATATAATTTACATATAAAATCATATAAAATTTTTGAAAATAATCAGAAAGCATAAATTTGAAGCTTGGTCATGTGAATTTTGAAGCTTTTCGCATGTTGTTTTTAAGTAGCTATTTCTTTAAGTATGGATATTTAAAGTATACACTTGTGACATAGCATCTAGCTTTTATTTTGTTACTGCTGGTCAGTTTTAGTCATGTGATTTACATTGTCAACATTTTTAACTGTTTGTCGAGTCTGTAGAGTATTTTCTGAAGAAATTCTTCGTTTCTAATTAAAGAACAAAAGCACTAAAATACTAGTGTGTCCAGAGGCTTGCCTTGGTGGATTATGGTTTACAGTGTTGTAACTTTGTGTTCTTACATATTGTATGTTATTAGATTCACTAAGACTTCCTGAAATAACTAATTTCATAAGTCAAAGCTGAAATGTGAGCATTTTATTGCTGAACCAGTACATTCATTTTGATAGAAAATAAAGTAGATTGTTCAATATGCTTGAATTTTGGAAGGGAAAATGAGATTTGAATTGAACACATTATAACTTTTGAATGCAATATACACTGCAAATATTTTTTGACTCCATAGAAATAGTAAGACATTGTCTTTGACCTCAGTAATGTACATATTTTATGAAGTAGTTTAATAAGCTAAAGGATTTTTAAATATTTTGATATTTGTCGTGTTAAGAGTGTTACACAATTCTGAGATATAGACACTTGTACTTCAAAAATTAATTCAGAGCTTCATTAGATATATAAAATATGTGTATGTCTTTTAGCATGATAAATATATATGTGCATTCATTTCCCTTTTGTATTATAGTTTAGTATGACAAGATTACCTGTCACCTGTAAGTTTACAGATGCCTTTATCTCTTCAGGTCCCACTCTGTTGTACACATTTATTTAGATTTCTAGTTATAATAATGTTGAATGAGCACATAATTTACAAATATTTAATGGGTAATTTATACTGCTACATACAGTAGATATAAAAAGTGTACACACCTCTGTTAAAATGCCAGGTTTTTGTGATATAAAAAATGAGACTACAATAAATAATTTCAAAACTTTTCCTATCTTTAATGTGACCTATAACCTGTACAAATCCTAATAGATTTGTTTTTCAATTGACACAGAGGGGTGTGTACACTTTTTATATCCACTGTAAATAGATATATAATATACTATTTGTTGGATTATTTAATATGTGTGATCAATACACCAGGATTATTAAACTTTTAGCAATGGAGGGATCGTTTTAAATGTAAAATATATAATTAAATGATTAGTCTCTTATTATTTTTGACCCAGTAGCTTTTGGCTAGTTTTTTGAAGAATTTTTAGGTATTGGTAGGTAGAGATAATATAGTAGTTTGCCTATTGAACAAGCAAACTATCCAATCCATGGTAGCTTGTGTTTTATTAGCAATATATACAGTTATAGTAAACTTGTTTTTGTTTTTATTTATGAGTTAAATTGAAGGAGAACTGCACCCAGAGACTCAAAAACTTTTAGTTATGTACTTACCATAACTTTAGATGTTTGGGATCCATCTCGCCTACATTCAATACTGATGGGCTCGGAGCCGATCCCTCGGCTCCGACTCGGCACGCCATGCTATAGAGCGAGGCCTCTTATTGGCTGAGCTATTTCTTATCCCAGAATGCACCACCACTAATCCCCCAGATCTTGTTTGTCCGCATTCATGCACACATGTACAACTTGTTTATATAACATTGTTAGATGTTTCAAGATGAAACAACAGGATTCGGACCTTCTGATATCCTCTGATCTCCAAGGAAGGGGGAAGGAGGGTGGGTTATTAGAATGTAGGCGAGATGGATCCCAAACATCTAAAGTTATGGTAAGTACATAACTAAAAGATGTTATGTGATCCTATCTCGCCTACATTCAATACTGATGGGACAGCGTCCCTAGCACCTAAATCCTGGGTGGCTCATTGGAAAACACTCCTGAGCACTGTGGAACCAAAGCTCGTCCTCTAGATGCCACATCCAATTTGTAGTGGGAAATGAAAGTGTGCGGGGAAGACCATGTAGCCGCAGCACAAATGTCACTAATGGCAAGCTTAGAATGAAATGCTATCGAAGTAGACATAGCCCTTGTAGAATGAGCTTTGACAGAGGTGGTAAGCTCTTTGTTAGAATAAGAATAAGCTTGAGTAATACAGTCCCTGATCCATTTGGCAATAGTGACCTTTGTGACGGCTTTGCCCAATTTATTGTCTGCAAAGGATACAAACAACTGATCCGTTTTCCTTGTTTGTTTGGTCCTATCTAAATAAAAACGCAACTGCCTGTGGACATCTAATGTGTGGAATATGAATTCCGCTTTGTTAGAATACTTCGGAAAGAAGACTGGAAGTTCTAATGATTGTTGTAGGCAGAAACTGGAACAAACTTTAGGGACAAAGGAAGGATTTGGCCTGAGAGATACTCTGTCTTTGTGAAAAACCAAGTACGGAGGTTTTACAGACAAAGCTTGAAGCTCTGAAACCCTTCTGGCAGAAGTAATCACCACCAGAAAAGCAGTCTTCCATGATAGAAATTTTAAATCACATGTCGCTGCCGGTTCGAAGGGGAAGGAAGTTAAGGCGCGCAACACCACATCGAGATCCCGTGGAGGAGCAGGATGAGAAATAGGAGGTCTTAAAAGCACAGCACCTTTCAAGAAGGTCTTACACAATCTGTTGCTCATTAAAGGTGGGTTTATAGATTCGTGAAAATTGGAAATAGCTGCCAATTGAACCTTGATGGTAGAGACTGAAGAGCCTTGATTGAAAAGAGAAGTTAGAAATTTCAGTACTTCTGATACGGGAATAGTGATGGGATCCAGGCCCCGGAGTTGAGCCCAAATAGCAAATCTTTTCCATTTGCTAGAATACAATTTCTTTGTAGCAGACTTGTGGGCCGAAGATAAGATGTGTACAACTTCTGGATCCAATGTATGACTCCTGACTATAGTCGGAAGAGGAGGAGCCAAGCCGTCAATTTTAAGGTGTGTAGGGACTGGTGGAATAGTCCTGACTGATGAACCAAAAGGTCTGGGATCTGATCCAGGAACCATGGACCTTTCCAGAGCATATTTCCGAAGATAGGGAAACCATACTTGACAAGGCCAGTAAGGAGCAATTAAGATCATTTTGCTCCCCAAGAGAGATGCCTTTTGGATCACCCTGGGAAGGAAAGGAACTGGGGAGAAGGCATAAAGCAAGCCGGTGGGCCAAGGACGGGCTAGTGCGTCCATGGGGCTCTTCCCCGGAGCCGGGGTTAGGGAGAAGAATTTTTTGCACTTCGCATTCAGTGGAGTCGTGAAGAGGTCGCAACACGGAACTCCCCATTTGCTGAAAATCTAAATTGCAACTGTCATGTTCAGAGACCATTCGTGAGGAGAGAGGATGGTTCTGCTCAGTCTGTCGGCTATCACATTGGACTTGCCCGGGATATGAGTAGCCACTAGAAAGCGTTTGGTCGACACTGCCCTTTCCCAGACTCTCATGGCCTCTCTGCAAAGAGGATAGGATCTGGTCCCTCCCTGTTTGTTCAGGTACCAGACAACTGACATGTTGTCTGAGTGAACGGCAATTACGCCCTGAGGGAGGTAATCGTGAAGGGCTTGAAGGGACAGAAGCACCACCCTCATTTCTAGGATGTTGATATGAAGTAGGGTCTCTTCTGGGTGCCATTTGCCTTGGACTGACCTGACCAGGGAATGCCCCCCCCACCCCATCTGGGAGGCGTCCGTGGTCAAAGTGGCCGCAGGAGGAGGTGGAACAAAGGGTCGTCCCTGATTCAAATTGGAGGGCACTAGCCACCAACGAAGGTCCCATTTGCAGGTTTCCATGATCCATATGAGGTGACTGAGAGGGAGTTCCTGAAAGGACCACTGAACTGAAAGAAGCCACTGGAGAATTCCCATGTGCAACCTTGCCAGGGGGACTAGAAGTACCGTGGCGGACATGGATCCTAATAGCTGCAGGACCATTCTGGCTGGGGCTTTGGATCTGGGAAGTAAGGCTCGAACTTGAGCCTGTATGGTTTGTATTCTGTCTGTAGGTAGATAGACCCGCATTCGGTTTGAGTCTATCTCTACCCCTATGAATCTTATGCGTTGAGATGGCAGCAACACAGACTTTGGCCAATTGAAGGTGATTCCAAGGGAATTGCCCAGTGATATAGTGGCTTGTAGGCTCCGCAATAGTAGATGCTTGGAGGTGGCAGTTAGGAGCCAGTCGTCTAGATACGGAAACACCTGGAATCCTAGACTTCTCAGGTGAGCAGTCACGACCGCCAAACATTTGGTGAACACCCTGGGGGCTGTGGTGAGACCAAAGGGCAGCGCGTGGAACTGAAAATGACTGCCTCCTATGCTGAAGCGCAGATGTCTCCTGGACGCTTGATGTACCATGATATTATAATAAGCGTCCTTGAGATCTATGGAGCACATCCAAACACCTTTCTCCAGCAATGGGAGAATGGTTTGTAGGGTGACCATTCGGAACTTGGACTTTTTGACTGAACGGTTTAGAATGCTGAGATCCAAAATGGGTCTCAAGTCCCCGGTCTTTTTTGGCACCAAAAAGAATCTTGAGTAAGTCCCTAATCCGATCTGGTCTGCGGGGACCGGTTGGATGACTCCTTTTTGCAGCAGCTTTGAAACTTCTGAGGCTGCAGTGTCCCGTTGACTGGGTGGCGGGTCCGGGATTTTTTTGGTCTGAGGTGGAGAGTGAGAGAAAGGGATGGTGTAACCTCCGGCGATAATTCGAAGCACCCATCGGTCCTGAGTGATACCTTCCCAGGCTTTTAGGTGCCTCGAAAAATGACCCCCGACTGGCTCCGGAGCTGCACAGTCGGGCAATCCCTCAGGGACTGTGAAAGGCTGAAGAGCCACGAAAGGACTCGCGGTCTCCAGTGTTGCAAGGGCCTCTGCCGCCTCTGGGACGGCGTCTTCCGGAAGAATTTCCCCCTCCCCTGCCTTTGGAAGGGGGATCATCCTGCTGAGAGGGGTAAGGCTTCTGAGATCTATGGAACCACATTTTCCCTCCTCTTTTAGCCTTGGGATAAAGCCGAAAGGGAGTGGAAAATCGTGCCCCTATGGCAGTCAAAGTCTTACCCTCCTGCTCGCAGCGGGTCGGTGTGTCCTTTACCTTGGGTCCAAACAGGGAGGACCCATCAAAGGGGGCGTCGGCAAAGGAAGACTTAAAGGCCTCCGCGAAATGATACAGGTGGAGCCAGGCTTGTCTCCGTAGAGCAATGCCTGTACCCGCCGCTCTACTCGCCCCTTCGGCCGCATAAGAAATGAGCCTCATGGACGAGTTTGAAATGGATGACAGTGTAGCCAGCTGAGAGCCAACCGTCTGGGCCAGCTCCTCAGGCAGGTTACCCAAGAGGGTATCGGAAAGTTCTTTAATCAGATCCCTCTGAAATCTGGTAAAGTGTGTAAGGTAGTTCAAGGACCTTAATGTAAAGGCCGCTGAACTTAGGGTGCGCTTTCGTGCGATCCATGCTCCTAGACTCCTTATTAGGAGGATGGACGGACGTCGAAGCCTCTGCTACATCTTGCTGGGTAGCAGATGCCACCACCAAAGCATCTACAGCCACACCTTTAGTTAGGAACTCTTTTTCAGGGGGTGCTGAGAGGAACTTATTAGGACGAGCAGGCACCGGTTCCACAGAGTCTGGGTGTTCCCACGCCCTTCGACAGATCAAATCCAAGAGCTCGTCGAAGGGCGGAGACACCCAGGAGGCGGAGGGCTGAGCCCCGAAGGCCTTAAGGAACACCGACTCATCAGCAGAAGGGGGTTTGGACTGCCAGCCACCTCACTGTTTAAGGGCTTCCAGGATGTCTGCAAAGGAGACATCATCCGAGGACGACTTAGGGGACCCTTCTGCATCATCGAGATCAGTGTCTGATGTAAGAGACTCATCAGGGGAGTCAACGTGCTTCCTCTTGCACGATCTTTTCCTGGGGGGTTCTTCCAAAGAAGCTTCAGAAGGACCTCCAGGAGGGGGGGAAACCCCAGTGGGGGTAACCTCAGGCCCCGGGGCTCCGCTAAGGACAGGGGGACTGCCGAAGACCCAGTCTCGGTATGCAGGGAAGGAGCTGGGGAGACCGTGGAGGTAGCCAAAGATGATTTGGCTAACGCACTCCTCATAGCCCTGAAGGCGGGACCACCAGAATCCTGGGAGGGTCCCACCTCCGTGGCCACGATGGTAGATGGCACTCCCACAGCCGACGCACTGAGAGGAAGACTTGGGACTGAAAACATCAGTCCCGAAGCATCCCCCCCGGGGCCGACGGAAGAAGTCCGCGTACCGAACTCCGACTCAAGAGCCGGAGTTGGAGTAAGGGTCGGGCCCGACCCTAAAACCTCCACCGGTTCCACCAGCACTGGCTCCAACGGTGCTGAGGCTGTTGGAGGAGGAACCATAGTAGCAGGGTGGACCATCGGCTCCGAAGCCGAATGGGCTGGAGCCGAAACTAACTTTTGGAACACCGGAGACTGGAAGAGTCTTAGGAGCAACCTGTCGATGTCCGAATCAGACATCTTAGAGGATCTGGACGATACCGATCAGGTCCGAACCGATTTCTCCATCGGCTCCATAGGACTAGGGGACCGGCTCCGAATGGATTCTATAATCATCGGTTCCGAGGGAGATCTCAAGGCAATTTACCTCGGTGCCGATGAGGACTTCGGCGCCGAAGGGGAAGAGTCTGAGCCGGCAACCCTCATCGGCTCCAATATCAGTGGAGCCGATGAAGGTGACCCGCCTCTCGATGCCCCAGTCCTCGGCTCCGAAACCAGAGAGGTCGAGACTGGAGGCATCGAGGCAGACCATTCCGCCCTCGGCTCCGAAGTCCGTGGAGCCGATGGAGAAGCCTGCCTAGGTTTTTTTGCAGTCGGTTCCGACAGACTGGTTGGAGCCGACACTTTTTTCTTTTTTGAAGGAGAGGAAGAGGAAGATAAAGCCTCCTCGAAGGATGGCTTTATCAAACCTTTTAGGATTAATTTGTTCTTCCTCTCCTGGAGGACTCTTGATGAAAAGGCGTGACACACGCTACATGACTCTTGTAGGTGCTTGGCGCCTAAACAATAAACGCACGAGGAGTGGTCGTCCGTTATGGACATCTTATAACCACACCTCGCGCACTTTTTAAACCCGGAGGGTCTATGCTCTTTGGACATGTTTAAAGATAGATAATACACCAAAAACTAGCAGTTTAAAGTTCAAGAAAAAAATATAAAGTTTTTTTTTTTTTTTTTTTTTTGTATACAACAATACAGTTGACAAAAACACAGAAAGGGAGGGTCAAGACCCTCTAACTTAAACGGGTACTTGACCCACAAATAAAACGCTAGAATAGCAAAAAGCAAAAGGGGAAGGCCCCTCTAACTAAAACGGGAAACCTTCCCTTAACGAAAAACACAAATTCCTCAACAAAAAAAATCCAATACACACTCCTATCACAACAATAGCTATTAAAACCGCTTTTGGGTTCAAAACAAGCAAATTCCTGACAGGAAAAGCCTAAATAAAGTAGTACTTAGCCCAGCCAAGTTGAGACCACATCTTAGCTTGTAAGCGGCAAACGAGATCTGGGGGATTAGTGGTGGTGCATCCTGGGATAAGAAATAGCTCAGCCAATAAGAGGCCTCGCTCTATAGCATGGCGTGCCGAGTCGGAGCCGAGGGATCGGCTCCGAGCCCATCAGTATTGAATGTAGGCGAGATAGGATCACATAACATCATATTTATTTCATCATGTTTTGATGTTTCCAATATTTTAACACCACTCTGGGACTATTTCCAGGTTTTTAAATATTTTTATATGTAATTTCAGAGTCTGACCAAATGGGGTCTAGCATCTTGAAGGGATTTCAATTTTTTTCTAATCCTCCAGGTATCCCACAATGCAGTGTTTGTCTTTAACACATTAAATCATGCAGGCTTCTTTGTTCAAAAGCTGCTGTGACTGCATTGATTTTACATGCATACAATGATGTCTTTCTGTCAGTCAGTTTGAACTAACATTTTCTGCTGTTCAATGACTACTTAAAAAACAAACACAGATAAATCCACAGAACAGATTTTTCTAAGTGCTTTTTACTGCTTCTTCTTTTCAGAGAAGTTTATTTGCACTATTTTGTGATGGCCTTAGTTGTAGTTTTTCAAATCATCTCTCCTCCCCCTTCACTTCCCTAGCTGTCAAAGTGATAAAGGTAATTTGAGCTGTTGTTGCTTTGACTGACAGCTCACACCAGGAGACTTAACTCATTCACAGTTTCCTAGTTCTAGCCTTTGCTTTCTGACAGTGGGACTCTTAGTTTTGCCACATCATAGCCTCCTGTAATGAAAGAGATCCATGGTTCATAGTATTTGCAAATGCACTGTTTGCCAAATCTTTCTAGCCCCATTCTCAGGGTTTTTCTGTTTGCTAAAATATTCAAGACACTGTAACTCAGCTGTAAACAGAACAATTTTAATGGACCTAAATTACTAATTTGAAACACACGTGAAAGCAAAAATGTAAGACAGGTATCACATACTTAATGAAATCACGTGTACTTCACCCTATAAAAATGTTGTGATGCGCATGTCCAGTTTTGATTACAAAACTGACCATGATGTAAAATTAAAGAGATTAGAAATATATGATCTTTGGGCATTTACGTCTTTCTGTAGGGTTGCATCTACTTGCTCCCAGTAATTTGTCTCATGGCTGTAGGGCTTGTCAGTGTTATCTCCATGTAAGTAGGCAAAAGCACCACATTAAACAACATTTCGCACAACAAGTACCACTTCAATATTCTGTCCCAGTACAGAGAAGCAGTGCAATGAAGTGTCCAACTGTAGTCATACAATCACTGAAATTACATTTTATCCTCGGGTGACTACTGCAATACTCTATCCCAGTACACAGAAGCAGTACAAAGAAGCACTTCCCCCCAGTGTGTGCCACTGCTCTTGTATAAGCAGTGCAATTAAACTTCTTCCCCAGGCAAGCACTTTAGCCCACTCGTTTGTCCATGAGTACCTGTACAAGACATGAATATGAAACATTTACCCAAAGTACCACTTCAGTACTCCGTCTCCAAGTACATGACCACCAAAATGCAACATTTTCTCAAGGAACAGACTAATGAGTTTGTTGAGGAACAAAAAAACATGAGATTGAAACATTTTACCAGCCACCCCATCTGGTGTTGAACAAGAACACATGCACACAAACAGTAAAATCAGCCATTAACCTTTCCTCCAAGCCCTTGAGTAGTTGCCCAAGCAGCAATACCACACATTTCCCCAAGTACAACATTAGTAGTTTGTCCAGGTACACAGAAGCACCTAGATGAAACATGTACCCTGGCAAATGATACAGAATTATCTCTGCATAGACAGACACAAGCACAAAGTTAAATCAATTTCCGCAGCAACAACTTCAAAAAGGAATATTCCTCCCACCGAGCCTCTGAGTAGATGCCAAAGCACCAAAAAGAAACATTCCTCAAATGACCACTTCCATGGTCTGCCCTTAAATAGTCCATGCAAGTGAATACAAGCACTAGAATGAAACGGTGCCCAAACAGTCAATCAGTAGTCTGCCCAAGTGCACACACGCACTACAATTACAGGAGTCTCACACTTCCCCAAGCAAACACTTCATTGGTCTATCACAGTAAATAAAAGCAGCAACATGAAACTGTTTGCCAGGTGTTCAATACAGTATTATGTCCATGTACGCAGGCACAGGCACCAAATGAAAGCAAGTCCCTCAATGACTCCAGCAGTAGACTGCCCTTGCACACAGAAACAGGAAATTAAGGCATAATCACCTGCAGAGCCCCACAGAGTTTAATCAACTACCAAAATGAACATTTTAGTTAATTACCACCTTGGTCTGTGCAAGTAAACACAAGCACCACAGTTGGGCAAGCAACCACTTCATTCGTTTGACCTACTAGACACAACCACTAAAGATGAACATTTTCCTATCTAAGTGACCATTTCTGGAGTTGGCAGTGGTTAAGAAATGCATCCAAATTGTAACATTACTCCTCAGAAAGTCTATACATAGTCATACCAACAAGATAGCAAAACATTTACTCAAACATGACCAACAGTAGACTGTACAAGTACTGAAAAGAAACATTTGCCACAGTGCATCCGTTATATGGTCCCAGAAACACTGAAAAGCAATATTTCACACAAACTGTTTCTCAAGCACAACCTCAAAAATTAACATCCTCCTCGGCCTGAAAATTATGAATGTTTTGTGCTTATATGAGCATGTCCAAAAGTGTCCCTCAGTAGTTGTACAAGCACTAAAATGAATCGTTTATCCAAACCCTGCTTAATTGCTGTCTATCACAGTGAATAACAGCTGCAAAATGAAACACTTTTCTTGGTGTTCATTACAGTATTAAGTCCATGTAAGTAGGCAAAGGCACCAACTGAAAGCAAGTCCCACAACTACTTCAGAAGTAGTCTGTCCTTGTAAACACAAGCAGTAAAATAAGACATTATCACCCCACAGAGCCCCACAGTGTCCAAACAATGATCAAAATGAACATTTTAGCCAATTACCATTGTGGTGAGTCCAAAAACATACAAGTACCAAATTGAAACATAGCCCACAACTTGTTACTCTGAAGTTGAAGAAGCACTGAAATTAAACATTTTCCAAAATGACATTCAGGAGTAGCACAAGTATCAAAATGACACAATTGCCAATGTTGACGCTTCAATATTATGACCATGTACACACAAAATTAATTTAAAACATTTCCCCAGGTGACAACCTCGGGATTATGAAATGGTGGAAAATATGCACCCAAATGACAAATTAGCCTCTTCAAGGCCCATCAGCAGTTGAAGTATAAAAAAACAACAAACATTTACTCAGTCAAGCCCAATAGAAGTCAGTACAACTTTGGAAATTAAATATTTCCCACTGTGCAAAAATGAACAATAACAAGCCAAAATTAACAAAAAAGTACTTCTCCTAATACTTCTAATAATATAATTAAAAACTAGAAATTCAATTAAAAAGTCTTCATTCAGTAAATCACAAGCAAAGTTTGAACAGTAAAGTACACTTCGGGCTAACGAAAAAATTCTTAGGATGTCATGTCCAGATAATCGGAAGTACTATTGTCTTTGCACTGACCTTTAGCAAATATTCAGTAAATGACAAACTAAGCAAATAAAATGACAACTCTAAAAGGAGAATGACCTTATCCAATAATACTTACTACCACCAACATCGTTTATTGGATATAAAAATAAAATGGCTGAGGATGTTCAAGGAGAGCAAAGTAAAAGAAGAATTAACTATGATTAAAAGTTGGGGAGTAAATACCTTTGACTAGTGAATGATCAACCACTGCTGTGTTGCCATTTCAAAGTGCTTGGTAATAATGCCTGTTTGGATGAAAAGTCACACTTTACCCAGAAAATGTATTTATATATATATATATATATATATATATATATATATATATATATATATATATATATACACACACACACACACACACACACACACACACATATATCCTCAGTTAAGAAAATTATATCCAACATTTATGACAATCTAATTCTAATATTAAGCAAATTCACTTTACAGATACTTAAGCACTGGGAAAGACTATTACAGAGAGAAAGTACAGACAAAATGGGAGTTATTCTAAATAATATACAGTAATATATCCCATTCTCTATAGTCTATCACCCAGTTCATGATCAGTATAACTGAAGTTACTTTCAAGCCTGCACAGGTGGTGTACAGAGAAAAAAACCCTGACTATGACCAGTACATCTTCGGTTTGACTAGTGGCTTTCGGTACTTGATGATGTAGGGAAGTAATATGGGGTGTACCCATGCCAGGGGTGGGACTGATTCCTGCATGGATCATGCCACTGCTTGGATGGCAGGACATTGGCTGGACATCAAAGGCCAATCATGATACAGGGAACCAATGCTGGAAAAGACATGGATGTGGGCACCTAAGGCAGTCATAGTAGCCCCGTCTGCACGTTTGGGTGCATGCATGAACAAACATGGGGGCAAATGTAGCCTTTGTACTACTGGAAGTGCTCTCATAACCACCAAAGGTGGGGTAAGGTCAAAACCAAAAGCTGTGATTGCTGGCCTGACAGAGAAACACTTATGGCTTCTTCTAATCCAAAATAAAAAAGGCTTCTCAGGCCGAAGAAAAAATGCTGTCTGTAATAGCCCACTTGCTCAACATAATCTAATATATTAGCTCCTTAAAGAAGTATTAGCATCTCTGTGGAATTTTTAGCAAAAAAAAAAAAAAAAATTAGACCAAGAGAATCCTTCTTCAAGTCACTAGCCCTTGCATGTCATGTGACCTTGACTCACTGTTATATCCCATGACTGCATTATGCATCGTGATAACAGAATGCTGTGAACTGCTTGCATGCCATTAGTTTCAGGCAATTAGAAATTACACTATACCCATTAGATCGTAATTAGATAGATGATCTCAGACTTGGTATGCTAAATAGTATGTATAAAAGTAACACTTGGTTCCTCAGTGGATTTTTCTTCAGGTAACTGGCACTCAATGAATTATATCAGTTTTAATGATGCTAGTGCAGAATCAAGGGTTTGGATGCCCCTTTCAGTTCGGATAAGCCTGCAAACGCTTTCAGAACTACTGAGAAGTTGCCTGACTGCTCCCCTCTGAAGGCAGTCAGGGTGGCTGCTTTTCACTTCACCTTCAAAGTTGGTTGGCCATCACAGAAGATTGATGGGTAAGGTAAATAACATCCAGGGGCTCTGCCAAAACATACTACCAAGACCCCCCCTAGATGTTCCATCCTAACAAAAAGGTCAGCATGGTAAGAAATTTCATAGCTAGTTCAAACTAGGAGATCCCACCAGACCAGGGAGTATTTTGAATCTAATCAAGACTGTTTTTAATTATTAAGAAAAACAAGGAAATCAGCCCCATTCTAGACCTAGGTGTCCTAAATATACTTTTTTAAAAATACCAAGTTCTGGATGGTCATGGTGCATTCAACACTTCTGCAAAAGAGGGCTGGATATGCTCAACAGAATTTTAGAGTGCCTACTACCACATCAAGATAGAGAGGTAGTCTAAGAGGTATCTCCACTTTTGGCTGAAAGCCAGTCATTAACAGTTCCATATCTTTCCTTTTGGTCTTATTACATCCCCTAAGTCTTCACTAAACGCATGCCAGTGGTAACAGCACATCTCACGCTGCAAGGGTTCTGAATATTCTCATACCTAAATGAATGATTTCTAGTTGTAAACACTAAAGCATATTTCAAAAGTCACCAAACACAAAGCTACACCAGCAACTAAGATAAACAGTTTGTAGTGAATACTCACTAATATGAGCAAACTAGTGTAAATATAAAAACAATAGCAAAATAACCAAAACACAGCCATAATGCAATTATTGACTACAGAACCTTATTGGATGAATAATTTTTAATTGTATTTAAATGTTGTGCTACTAGTGCTATGGTTTAGTCTGAAGAAGCAAGTGTCATACTTGTGAAAGTGCTTACTATCGTTTTTATATTTATACTAAAGAACATTTGATTTTTGCAAAAGACTATTTGCTCCTCTTGTGTCAGCCTTGGCTATCTCCATAAGTCATATACTTCATGAGAGTACTGAAGTGGACTATCATGTCAATGGACTTGGCTAGACAGTCTCTTAATCACCCCATAACAGTGTCATCCCTGTGTCACAAACATCTAAAATGGTGGATTCAGTCCACTCTTTTACAAGGAGGATAACCATGCCTTCTTCCACTACTGCCAGTAACATGTCCCCTCTGCAGTGGGGGTATAAAAATCCAAAGGACATGGACCCAACTGGAAGTTTTCATCAACATCAGTTTTCTTGAGATGAGGGAGGTTCTCCCGCAGAATATGACATCCATGCAGACAGACAGCACTCTATGGTAAGGGTCCATCTTTGGTCACCTTGACTCCTTCAAATATGAAGAAAGGTTTAACCCAAAAGTGCTTATCCTGCCATTTTAAGTTTTTACTTTCCACTTTTATTAAAGAAGAGTTTTATGATAGTCAGCCTGGTGATCGCCCTGGTTTTGTCTTTTTGTTTTTGTTTTTTTAAATATACTCAGTGGCTGGCAGTGGGTCTATATCACTTAATTGAAAATCCAAATGATCAAACCACTATTCATCGAACTCTTTATGTCAAAACCTCAAATGGACTTTTAATTGAATTTTTTTCCCAGGACAAAACAACGGTTTGCCACCATCGGGAATTTGCTCTTTTTCCCACTGTAGTGTAATCTCAGAGTTGGTATATTTAGTTATGGGGGGTATGGGGGGTTGATGGTCGCTAGCTAGATTGGCCAAATGTTTTTTGTCCTGGGAAATATTTCAATTAAAAGTTCATTCGATGGTTTCAGGTTTTGATGTAAAGGGTTTGATGAATAGTGATTCAATCATTTGGGTTTTCGATTAAGTGATGTAGGTGTGTCTATATATATATATATATATATATATATATATATATATATATATATATATATATATATTGCTGCAAGTTTTAACTCTGTTATACTCTGGATAGACTTAACTTACACTAGTCAATGGAAAACTGTTCAAGAGCAGATTATACTAAATTCTTATAAGTTTATTAAATATGATAAATTAGAAATATGTAATAATCCTTTCAAATGGTTAACAAGATTTACCTTAAAAGGAAATTCATTTTAGTTTCTGCATATATGAAATCAATTCTTAAAACAATTAAGAAATATGTTTTTAAAACTACATTAATATTAAAATGGAAATGTTTGTGCTTTCCCACTGCACGTACCTGTAGATTTAAGGGAACTCAGAATAATGTTAAAATGAATTTTCTAAAAAAGAATGGATTAGTATTATGGTCTGATTGCTTCGAAAAAGGAAAAGCTAAGTCCCCGGAATATTTAATGAAAGAATATAAGTTGGATGAATCTGCTTACCAGTTAATATTATCCATTAGTAATAAATTAAATGAATTTGTGGATAATATAAGTGAAAAGGAAAAGAACACTATTCCCCCATTATATGTATATATGAATGTTATTATCGCAGGTAGATTGACCTACAAATGAAGCATGTTCAAGTTATATAAGTTAATTATAAATAATAATTTTGGTGCAAAATTCTGGAACTTTTTTGATAATAGTGGATCGAGTGACTCAGTAGTTGGTAAGAATAAAATGTTGTTACTTAAATGAGTTAGTCAAACTTACTCAGGTTTATGCTGGAAAGGATTTATATGGAAATATATACATAGAATCTTTCTTTGTAAAATCTCTACGTTACTAAAGTGACTTCTTCAGTTTGTTGGAGATGTAATAAAGATGTAAAAGCTGATTGGATATGCATGTTTATGCATTTTGAAAAATTAAATGTATATTGGGAAGAGTTAAGTATGTTTTTTAAAGGGTTATGGTCTGATAATTGTTCTTTAACTAGATCAGTAATACTAACTAATGTTTTACTTCCTGTATCTGTAATGGCCAAAGAGCAAACATTTTTTGATCTCTCTTGGCAGTTTCTAGAAAAGTTATTACATAAAACTGGAACTTCAACTCAGTTCCTGCGTTCAAAGAATTTTAAAATTTAACAGCAATACTATGTAAAACCGAAAAAGAAATGATCAGAATAAGATCTATAAATCAAGTCTATATTAAATCATCGAAACATCAGATCATCAAATGGCATTTCATCAGAAATGCTGTTCATCAAACACCCCTCATGTGGGGGGCTGTGCCCCCCCACACACACCATCTTCTAATTATATACACCAACTCTGAGACTGCATTACAGTGGGGAAACAGTAAATTTCCTGATCTCTACCATAATAGTTCAACAAATGGCATGTTCAACAAAATGAAGTCCAAAACTCTGTTCAAGCATCTGTTCTTTCAATGAAATAATAGGGACACCTATAAATCATAGTAAGACTTTTACTGGTTGGGATAACCTTTAAATGTTGTTACTGAAATACCAAGACCCTTAATGTGTTAATTGTATAAGATTACCTTGATGATTCAATGTATTCCTGCCACTGTATAAGAATATGTGATGTTGAATTTCCTCCTTTCTATATATACATTGTAAATATGCTAAATTAATAAAAATAGAAACATGAGTTGTGCCAGGTTATAAATTAGAATATTCACATCAGAATAATACAATACTACATATCTTCAATATGCAACTTAGATCCCACAGCTGGATGATCTGTACATATACTGCAGCACCATGTCTCTTTAAGAAAGCAGTCCAATGTCTTTTTAAGACCTCATTTATGTTTATCAAGTCTGGAAGAATGTTCTTTTTTATATTACAGAATAAAGCTATAAATCCAAAATAAAAGGTAAGCAAGTAGTGAATCAATGACAATAATTCCCTCGCTTTTACAACAGTATTTCACAGAGATAAGGTATTTTAGGAGGTGGTCTGAATGCTGATAATCAAAGGAGGAAGAATTTTAAAATTTTAGGGATCTAACTGAAGAACAAGAACATTTAAGTACAAGTCATATGATGAAGTACATTATTTCATTAACAATTTGTGTATATAACCAAAGCTTAACCAGTTACAAGAGCAACCATCTGGAACTTTTTTTAATGTATACTGAAGATGATCTGGGCTAAGTGTGACAATATTCAGTGACACTGAGTTTCCATTCTTCTGGGAAAAATAATGTAAAATCCAAAGTTTGGACTAATCACTGGAAAAGCAACCCAAAAAGTCCATGCAATGTGATACTTTAAGCCAGATCACTCATTCATAGTATCTTTCTCACTGTATTTATGACTTAAGACAGAGGGTGTTCTAAGCCTGACCAACTTTCTAAATTCTGAGCATTATTTTGTCTCTGTAGCTGAAAAGAGGGTTATTTCATCTTGTAAAGTACCAATTTGCAGAATTGTAATGCTATGTTTTGATACTGTTTCAGATCACTGATTGAACCATGATAACAAAAAGTGTAGAATTTTCAAGTGGGGAACTCCAAGCCATCATGAAGTTCCTATTCCTGCAGAAGAAACACCAAAGGAAATCCATGAATATATGATGCAAACATTGAGTGACAAGTGCCCTTCTTACTCAACTGTGAAAAAGTGGTGTGTAAACTTTCAATGTGGAGATTTCGAGAATGAAGCTGTAGCAAGGTCTGAGAGACCTCAAACGGTGTCAACTCATGAAATTGTTAACCATGTCCATGACCTGATTTTGGCAGATCGGTGAATAATGGCTAAAACAATAGCTGAGACACTACAGAAATATAGGGAAAGTGTTGGATTTATAATTCATGAGCAGCTGAGTATGCAGAAGCTGTCAGCTAAGTGTGTGCCCAAATTTTTGAATGCTAATGAGAAAAGACATTGAATGGACACTTCCAAGTTGATTTTGCAGCATTTTCGTTGAGGTGGTGTCAACTTTGTGGAATGATAGTTAATGATGATGAAACATGGTTACACCACCATGATCCTGAGACAAAACAAGAGTCCATGCAATGGCAGCAGTCAGGTTCACCAAGGCCAAAGAAATTCAAGACCCAAAAGTCAGCAGGAAAGGTCATGGCCACAGTGTTTTGGGATAAGGTACGTGTTGTAATGATTGACCATCTTCCAATTAGCCTAACAGTTAATGTAGAATACTACTGAACTTTGCTCTGCCAATTAAAGGAGGAATTGAAAGAAAAAAGGAGAGGGAAGCTACGGAAAGGAGTTATCTTTTTGCAGGACAATGCACCTGTTCACAAGGCCGTCAAAACGATGGATGTTTTAACGAAACTGGAGTTTGAGTGCATAGACCATCCACCCTATTCACCATCTGACTATTTCTGTTTCCAAACCTTAAAAAGAGGTTGAAAGGGCGGCAATTTTTGAGTGATTCAGAGGTGATTGCAGCAGCGGAGCAGTATTTCAGTGACCAAATGTCAAATGTTTTTTTGGCAGTGTTATAAAAACGTCAGACACAATGTACCAAGTTTGTTGAATTTCATGAAGAATATGTTGAATAACTTGTAAGTTTCATGGCTCCATGTCATTCCCTTTTTGGTCAGGCTTAGAACTTTTCAGCACCCCCTACTTTCAGATTTTTTTTAGCATCTGTTTTAAGTGTGTGTGTGTGTGTGTGTGTGTGTGTGTGTGTGTGTGTGTGTGTGTGTGTGTGTGTGTGTGTGTGTGTGTGTATATATATATCTACACACATACACACACATTATATATATATATATATATATATATATATATATATATATATATATACACACACACACACAATTATATATATATATATATATGTATATATATATATATATATATATATATATACACATATATATATATATATATATATATATATATACCAGAAACACTCCAATCACCCCAAACCAGTAGTCTACAAATTTGTACGAGATGACCGTAACCTTACCCCACGATACCTAAATACTGTCCTAAGCCAATGCAACTGGGAACCACTACGGTCACTCGAGTTATACCAGGCAGTAGACTACTTCAATACTACCTTCTCTAACATCCTTAATAGTCTAGCTCCCAGCAGAAAGATCAGAGTTAAAGCTAACTACGCACCCTGGCTAAATAGGGACACCAGAGCCTTACTAAAAGCTAGAGATAAAGCCTGGAAAATCTGGAAAACTGACAAAACCCCTAGCTCCAGACAATACTATCAACAGCTTAGAAACAAGGCCAAGGCTGAATCCAAAATAAACAAACAAAACTATTTTCTTAGCGCCCAAAGGAAATATTTAAATAGTCCACAAAAATTCTGGCATGCCATTAACTCCCTACTAAAGCCAGGCAAAACCACAACCCCAGCACCCATCTCTACTAACAATACCCTAGACATAGCTTCTCAATTTAATAACCATTTTACTAAATCCATCTTAGCCCTGTCCAGTCAAATAACAAAAAACAGTCTACCTCAGTCACAACCTAACCTATTCCACACCACCCCCTCTTTCAGCCTATCACCAGTGCCCACCTCAACTATCAAAAAACTCCTCCTAAAACTAAAGCCAACCACACTAGCAGCTGATAACATACCTGCTGCATACCTAAAAATGGCTAGTGACTCCTTATCATATCCTGTCTCCATCCTTATCAACCGCTCCATACTTGAATCCTACATACCCAAACTCTGGAAAGTATCTCGCATCATTCCTCTCCATAAAGGAGGTAATTCTTATGAATTCTCTAACTACCGACCTATTGCCATCCTTTGCCCCTTATCCAAAATTCTTGAGAAATGGATCCACTTGCAAGTGATGACATTTCTTAACACACACAATCTACTATCTACCACACAACACGGTTTCCGTCCACATCACAGCACTACCACAGCCCTTCTATCTTTCACTAATTATATAAACCTTCACAGGAATGATAACAAATATGCATCAGCCATTTTCCATGACCTCTCAAAAGCATTTGATATGGTCTCCCACTCCATTCTACTAGACTCACTAACATACTGGGCCCGCTGTTGTTCTCTATTTTCACAAATAACCTCAAATGTTCTACACAACATGCCACACTCATACAATATGCAGATGATTCAACTCTGATCTGCTCCGCCTCATCTCCCACCACCCTACATACACTCACTCAAGATACCTTTATATCAGTAGAAAAATGGATATCTGGGATCCAACTAATTCTAAATCCCAAAAAGACAAAACTGCTACTATTTACCCCTAATAGATAAAAAAAAACCTCTCCTTTACCATAACATCTACGGATGGCACCACCATCTCCCCTTCTAACCACACCAAACTTCTGGGCATTGAAATAGACAATGATCTCCACTTTGATGTTCACATCTCACATACCATAAAATTAGTAAACAAAAAACTAGGCTCCCTATACAGGCATAAGTCCTTTCTCTCACAAAAAGCAAGAGTCACTCTTGCACAAAGCCACCTCCTCTCAACTCTATTATACGCAGCACCAATCTTTACCCAAACCAGACAATGTGACCTAGACAAACTAAAATCATGCTACAATAAAATAGCCAAGTTTGCTACTAACTCAGCCTATAGAACCCATCACTGTGCTGCACTAAAAGAACTAAAATGGCTTGAGCTACCACAGCTACTTAACTATCACCAGCTGGGCACAGCCTACAATATTCTCAAATATACTGAAAAAAAACCCTCATTATCCAACCTACTTACTATCTATACTACAAACCGATACCTAAGATCCAGTGAAAAATCTCTCCTCTCCATCACCAAGGCTAACAATAATGCAGGGAAAGTGCTCTACTCCCACTCCATTGCCAGAAATTGGAACTCTCTTCCTCTATCTGTGTCCACTGCCCCCTCCACATCCATATTCAAAAACTCCCTCAAATCGCACCTTCTTAGTACATGCTTATGCCCTTGTATCACATAACCCTACCCATACTACTATTAACTCCACAAATTCCTCTCTGATCACATGCTGGAGCTCTGATCCCCTGTAGGCTTGGTCATCTGAAAGGGTACTTTTAACTGTAGAATCTGACTTGATATATTTTCTTTTCTTACCAAAGTATGACTGACATTGTCTTTTTACCCATGTTCTATATCTTTTACCTGGAGTGTTTTTATTAATTCTTGTTATATTACTATGCTCAGCATACATGATGTAACCTGTTTTGTGTATTATGCTGGATGTACTGTATTTGTATAACTTGATGTTGGAGCTTTTCTCCCCGGGCCTCCGCTGAAAATGGACCTGGGTCCAGTCGGAATTTCCCGGTTAACAAATGTAAAATAAAATAAATAAATAAATAAATAAATAAATTATATATGTATATATATATATATATATATATATATATATATATATATATATATATACACACACACACATACACACATATATATATTATGGCAGCAGGTAAGTCATATGCAGCAGCTATGGAACAGTATTCATTCTCAGGTTTTGTAACCTAGATGAAATGTTTTGTTCTTTAATTTTCTGAGTGACATGTTACCTGACAAATACAAATTTTGGAGTGAGGTACTGAAACCCCTTGATGTTTTTCCTCTGCACATTAGGATTATAATATAGTTGGAGAATGAAACACCCTTGATTTAGTACTTGAAAATGAGGCTGCATTTTTCATAAGGCAAAATAACTTTAATGAAATATAATGCATTAGTTTGTGGAATAACTATACACTTCAATTATTTGGAGTGAGCAGGAAACAAAAGATATTCATCCAGTCTAGGTCTGCTGACATTATTTTCACATTATAAAAGGTAGTGTTACTGCAGATCTGTGATGCTGTTTACAGTATGGATAAGATAAGAGACTTGGATAGTTTCTAGACCAGGATGCTAGTCTGCATTAACTGTCAATGTAACATAATATTCTTTGTTCTCTATATCTCCTCCTTACTTCAAAAATTAAAACCTACTACCCCCTCAGCTGATGAATTACCAGCAGAATACCTCCAAATAGGAGCCAAAGCCATTGCCTTCCCAATCTCCATATTGATCAATAGAACTATAAAAGAAGGCACCATTCCATCTATTTGGAAAATCTCACACATCATCCCACTTCACAAAGGTGGAGGCTCTACTGAGTTCTCCAACTATCGTCCTATAGCTCTACTCTCTCCACTTGCTAGAATTATGAAGAAATGCATCCACAAACAATTAATAACTCACCTACTTCAGTATAATCTCCTTGCTAACTGCCAACATGGATTCCGGCCATTTCACAGTACTACCACTGCCTTGCTATCTTTTACTAACTCTATCAACAATAATCGTAATAACAATATTCTTTCCTCAGCATTCTTTGTAGACCTATCTAAAGCGTTCGACATGGTTAATCATCAACTTCTCCTCCACCAACTGAAGTCCCTCTCACTGGACAATCTTGCTATGAACTGGTTTACATCATACCTAGAAAACCGTAAACAAGCAGTTCTCTGGCAAAACCATCTTTCTGATCTCCTTCCCACCTCCCTAGGTGTTCCTCAAGGCTCTATTTTAGGTCCACTCTTGTTTTCTATTTTCATAAATGACCTTCATCTCTCTACTCCACTCTCCACCTGTATTCAGTATGCTGATGACTCTACTATCATTTGTTCTGCCTCATCCCAAACTGAACTTCATTCTATCACACAAAAAGCCTTTACCACTATAGAAGAATGGTTCTCCAACCACTGTCTTCTCCTCAACCCCAAAAAAACCAAACTTTTGCTCTTTAAACTCTCTCATTTGTCTCCCCCACTTCATTTTACACTTACATCAAACAACAATACTGTTATCTCTCCTGACCCCACCACCAAACTTCTAGGAATCACACTTGACAATCAATTAAAGTTTGACACTCACATAAACACTACAATAAAACTGACTAACAAAAAACTTGGATCCCTTTATAGAATAAAACCCTTCTTGACACCAGTTGCCAGAACTACAATAGCTAGAACCCACTTAATTTCTACCCTATTATACGCTTCCCCAATATTCAACAATCTTTCTACAAATAATCTTAACAAACTAGCTAGAGCATATAACAACATCGCCAGATTTGCTACAAATACACCTTACAGGACTCATCACTGTCTGAACCTAAAACAACTAGACTGGCTTGAATTACCTCACCTATTACGTTTTAACCAACTTATAATCGCCCATAAAGCCCTATACCAACCCAATAATATCCCTATTCTCTCTTCCCTCATAAAACCTTATAACAACTTGAGAAATCTACGCTCCGCTAACAAAATGTTGATTCATACTTCCTTATCTAACAACTCAGCAGGTGACTCCATATTCTCTAACTCAGTTGGTAAAATATGGAATCAACTACCACAAGACCTTACAACCCTAACCTCTCTCCCACTATTTAAAACTAACCTAAAACTTTTCTTCTCCAACCACTGGTTATGTTCTTGTACTAACCCTGCCTAGCTGTTATTCTCTAATCTATCTGCTACCCACATAACCTATTTTTTTTCCTTTTCTACCTTAAATCTTTAAGTACCCAATCTATACTCAAATCTTCACTCTTAATTCCTATCTCAGTCACTACTTAATACTACTTAGTACTACTTACCATGCACAAAACCTACCAGACACTGTACTTACATTTCTCTTTGTATACTATGTTAAACTGAAGAATTACTCTATATTAATGCCATCTCCTAATCATTAGCATCACATGTTTATATATTTTAAGTGTATTTTTGTTTTTAGATGTATTTTGTGTGTTACTTTTAGTATAGTTTTTAGTATGTTTTAGTTTTGGAGCTTTTCTCCCCGGGCCTCCACTGAAAATGGACACGTATCCAGTTGGACTAGCCCGGTCAACAAATGTAAAATAAAATAAAATAAATTGTTATCTGACCAGTTTAATACTTATCCAAAGGACAAAAACAACTGTCTTTTTCAGAGACCAGCCAAGGAAATGTTTTTTTTTTTTTTTTTGGGGGGGGGGGGTCACCTAGTGGTTGGAAAAGAAGTGGTATGAGTGGGGAAGTTTCAGTTTAAGTAGAGAATAAATGTAATGCAGATGATTGTGTCTGGGTTAATTGCTCAGAAACTGTAAAAAGTCATTGAAACATAATAAAATGACTGCAAAATAATGGTGAAAATGTTAATGAAGGTACTGTAAATAGGAAAATAGTAAATAAAATGACAACTGAAATAGAAAAAAATGGAAATGCAGAAGAAGTGCGTAATGTAACAGGGATGGAAACTAATAATAAATATGCTGGTGACAAACATATAACTAAAGATAAATAAAAGAATGCTGACAATGAAGAGTCTACTGGAAATAGGGCAAGTAGCAGAAAATGGACACTAAGCAGTTTAATGGGGAATGATAGAGGTAGCCCTAAGCATTAAGACAAGCTGCAATTATATGCCTTGTCCATAAATGTAAAGAGTGTAAAGTCTTCAGCAAGAACACATTCAGTCTTACATTGCGTAAGGAAACAGAAAGCAGATATTTGCTTTTTACAGAGCAGATGTTACATTAATGAACTGAAAAAAAAAAACTTTAAAAGTGTTATGGGACAGGATGGTAATTTGGTCCTTTGAACCAGAGGTGTATTATGGAATAGTTATTTTGATAAGAAAGGATATTCCAATGAAAGTGAAAGAACGTATGATTATTTGGCTGGGAAAGATATTGACTTGCGTTTTTCAAAGAAATGGGTTATACAATTATGTAATGGGTAAGCTTATACTACTGAGAAGAGAAGTGACTGTACAGGGAATGTCAGTTGCAACATACACAGGAACAGAGAAAAGTTAGAGGGAATGTTATAATATTAACAAACATAACACAGGAGGAATATTTAAAAGTTACTAAATAGGGTAAATATACAGGAAGGTGTCAGTAACTACTAAAACTGATTATATATCATATAGCAGACTACTGAACAAAGAGACAATAAAACAAACTAAACAAACCACTTTCGGCTCTGAGAAATGGCTCCATACACTCTGCATCAACTGTTCATGAATGGATGAAGTTCAATATCAAGTTAAATGAAAGCGCTAACTTACTTTACAGTTATTGGAGTTATTGGAGCTATTATTAGAGCCGTTATTCGTTTGGTTGATACAGAGTGTACGGAGCCATTTCTCAGAGCTGAATGAGGTTTATATATCATATAGCACTATTTTATAGAGTGTACATTAATGGAGTGGAGAAGCTGTACTTTTTGATCACAATGCTGAGTTTCTGAAAAAACATAGACATGGATGAATGACTTAATGTAGGGAAAGAAAGTTTTAGAATAAATATGGAATTCACTGAAAAAGTAGATGTGTGGACTGCCTAGGTATGAGAATGGATCATGCTGATTGTATTCTTCATACCAAGTTCTCCAAACAGAAACTTAAGTGGTAGTATCTTTTTATTAGAAAAAGACAAAGACAGAAAGTCAGAACCTATACAGAGATTAGTAAGAACATTCCATGGTCTGGTGGTAGGGTAAAGTGGGACTACTTAAAATCTGAAAAAAAATTATGGAAGAATGAAGAAAGGCTGAAATAATGTAGGAATAAACAAAAATATGTGCCTAGAGGTAAAAGAGATGTCGTTATCCATTTATTGGCAAAGTTTATACAGAAAGAATAGGTATACAGGGAAAGTTTGAAAGATAAACTGGGCATTTATATAGAGCATGATCAAAAGATGAGGACAGAAGAATATTTTCTAAGTGAATTTTAACAAGGGAAAGAACACGTTCAGGCTTAGTGCTGGGAGCTTAAAAGTCAGAAAGAAAATTACTGATGCAGGAACTTAAGGATTATGGTGACTTAGAGAAGGTGAGGTAGTACAATTTAATAATCAGGAAATCAGATTACTGGATATAACATATGGAGGGGTGAGTTGTGATGGTTAGAGAATGAAGAAGTCTGCTATGACAAGTGAGAATACTAAGGAACTGTATCAGGGTTATACTTTATGTAAAAGTAAAAAGGTCTTCCTATTAAAATAATTTATTTTGAGCAAAATTATTAAGAGCATATACATCTGAATGTTTACATTCAAAATGGAGAGAGTTTTGTTCGGTCACTTGGATACACATTTAAATTCCATAAAAAAGAGGTATTTTACATACAAAGGCAGAAGGAGGTAAACTGAACATGTTTCAGGCACTAGTTGTGCTGGCTGACAGTAATTTAAGGATTGTATTTAAATGTTTATTAGATTAAGTGGGTCTGACAGTACTTTTATTTAAATACATTACATTGGACTAGAACATGCACTAAAAGCAGGAAATAGAAGAGTCAGGTTAAAGAACATTGTGGTATGAGTACAGGAAGAAAGATACCCAAATAATTCCAATAGTAGGAGGAGCAACGGGTCTTATAAAAAAAAGAGTCTACAATCATATTTAGATATGCTATCAACACATGTTAACTCCGTATGAACTGCAGAAGGAGTCATTACTGGGCACATTGCGAGTGCTGCGGAGAGCACTTTTGGCTGATATCAAAGAGTTAAACAATACTAATTTCATGAGCTTTAATCGTACTTTGACTTAGGAATGGGGTCCATTCCCATCATGGTATTAGAAACCCAAAAGATTGGGAGAAATTAAAAAACTGAGAAAACTGAAATTGTGTGGAAAGATAAAGTTACAAGCAATTTAGATAACAGAAAACTGTACTATGAGACTATAGTACAAAATATGAAATACATAGCTGCGGCATCTTTCTCAAAAATATTATGATAGGAATATTGGAATAGAGGAAAATAATTAGTACAGAAGCCAGTATATGGAGTTTTTATAGAAATTGTCACAAAGGAAGGTAACAGCAAAAGTAATTATTGGGTACATGAAAAAAAGGAATTGTTCACACGGGGAATATAGTAAGGAGCAGCTAATACAAAAAGTGGCAAGTGGATTATAATAGGGATGATTCAAGCAGCCACCTCTGGTCTGCAGTTCAAAGGGTGCCCATTGCCAGACACTCAGTATCTGCAACAAAATCATTTTATTTTTAAAGTTTACTTATGTTCAACTCTTCTAACTCATTTAAGTTAGCTTAAGTGCTGAACATAATTGCTCAAAAAGCAAACCTTTACTTTTAGTTTTCATTTGAAAAAAAAAAATAATATTAAAATGACAAGGGCACCAAGAATATTTACATCTGAATACTTGCAGTGCCTAATATTTACACATGCACACTTGAGAAGTATAGGCTAATAGCGTTGTTTAGATGCTTGCTTGCTTTATTTATTTATTTATTTACTTACTTATTTAAAGTAAATTAATGATGTTTTACTTTAAATAAATAAATGACCTGCAACAACCATATCTAAAACAACCACAGTTTTCTACTCATTACTGTTTTATACTTCACTGGCAGGGTAATAAGCTGAAAGTTCACAACTATTAAATAGCAGAGTAGATAGTTGGACTTCCAGCATTAAAAAGCAGCATCAAATGTGGTAGGTGAGGTAAGTATTTACAGAAAAATGCATTCTAATGCAAAAAAAAAGATTCTAGCAAGTTTCTAATTGTTTAACAACAATAAAGAACATTTGTCTCTGATTTTGGGCCTTTGTCTCACATTCTTTTTTGACTTTGTCTTATTCTTGTGCTAAGCAAAACAGTTCATGGTAATATTTTGTATCACAATCAGATGAGGTGTACATAATAAAGGGGTTATAACTGCTGGGTGAGGAATAAGTGCTACTTTTGGATACTTAGTTTAAACAGTCTGGCTTTGCAAGACTACTCTGCACTGGAATGACATAAGTAGGAGTAGTTCTTTTTCTGGTTAATGTCCGTGTGAAAAAAACTTGAAGTAGTTTGCATTTGTGTCAAATAAGTTGGAATACTTTACACTTTGGTTGTTATTTATGGGAAATGACCAATAAATACATCAATTTGTCCATGGTTATTTATTTATTTAATTATTTTGATCACAATCAGACATCTGAGGTGTACACAGTCAACAACAGGGCTATAACGTTTGGGTTCAAAGGTAACTTGTGGATATGAATGGCTGCCCTACAGTCATTATAAAGTTAAATCATTAGTCTGGATTTGTAGGACTAATATGCATTTACATTATCACATTCAAAATTTGAGTTGTACATAGTCATATGTAACTGATGGGCATGGGCATTAGTGTATTATAAAGACAGCAATATGAGTGATCTTTTATGTTTGAAATGTTCTTACATTTGTACTTTTTTATAATTGGTCAGCAAATTTTGTTTTACTTCTTGCTGGAAAAATGTTCAGCACTATTTAAATTTAAAACAATGGCACATTCTGATTGGTATGTATACATTTAAAACAATCGGGAAGGTGAACCCAAAAGAACATACGCATTTATTCATGGCACAAAAAAAAGATGGGGGTGTTGTTTGAAAACCATGTAGGATATACTTCATCTGCTAGTAAAAACAACCATGTTTTTTATGAGATATAAAAGGGTGGTGCATTTTTGGAATATGCTACCAGAAAAAAAAAATGCACTATACTACTTGGATCACCCGACTGAACAGAACATGTCATAGGTCCTTTATAGAAATATGACAAGGTATTAAGCGGGACAAATTGACAATGCTGCTATTTAGAGTTTGTAGATTTATCTTTACTCAGGTCTAGAGAAGTATTATATAATAAGAGGTGAGGAAAAAGAAAATGGAATGTATCAAATTCTAAAATGGCTGTGTATTACAACACAGACAATTTACTTTTCTATGACGTAGCGTAGTTGTGCATATATTTGAATGAATGTAGTGCATTTGTTCTGATCTAAATAAACAGTTTAATAAAGCATCTCCACTATCATCAATAAGCAACATAGGATCTTTTACATCTACATAAGGTAGTACCAATTCAGGCAAAAATTATTTCAGTTTAACATCTTAAGAATTGTGAAACAGTGTCCCTGTTAATATCTGCTAATGATCAGTTATCCATTATGGTGTAGGATGGATACTGTTATGTGTACTGGACAGAACTTGTAAATCTAATAAAATAATGTGAAAAAAAAAACAGTACTATACTCTTTCTAGCTCTCAGAATCCAGTATGCTCCACAGAATTCAAATGTCTGCAGTGCAGAACAGCTCTGTCATCCTAAGAAGGCAAAATCCTTACCCCCAAAAATGCCATTCCAGATCCTTAAACACTCAATACCATGTCCACAGCTACAAGTAAAGCAGGGTAGAATCTCAAAGACTTAGAAAAGACTGCAGTAAGGTCCCCAATAACCTCTCTCTGTACTACTGATAAACACTCATTTCCAGAATGTCTAGCCAACCACAATGGACAGACACCGAAAAGAGATAATAAAACAGAACAACTGGTTCTACAATGTTACTCAAAGATCTGGTAACAATAAGACTTAGAGTTGCAGATCCTTCTGTGTGGCATAGGGTCCTAATACTGGCTGAGAGATGATGTGAAAGATTTTGTGTTGATATCCTATAAACAAGATTTACTGTCACATGTGGAGAATCACACCCTCATGTTACCATTAAAGTCTTTTGTGGTAATCTAAATAGAAGCATGTCTCAAAATATAATTTTACATATCCACAACCAAGGTAAGAAAACACCAGTTATGACAAGCTATCGGGCCATCAGCACTAGATAACACAAAATACACTGATAGTTTATAGAAGCTTTCATTTATACCTTGGGTGTGTCTTGACTTAGCATGGGCCAGATAGGAAAGAAAATATGGTACAAAGAAATTTGTCCTTTGCAAACAAACCTACAGCTAAAATACAAACTTCCCATCTGACTAAATACTGTTTTCAATCCATAACTGTTTTCTTTTTATTTTTAATACAAATGAACAGGAAAAACAGGACAGTAACATCACTCTCTCAGTATCGTTAGGTGCTGTAAGCAAAACAAAAGGAGGATGATTATACTGGCATAGCACAAACAGTCAAATTTATCCAAGTAAACTAGGGCATAAAATGTCAAAACAGTAAAAAATACTGAGGAGGAGGAGGTCTTATGGTGCTTCCCATGAAACTGTGCGTCTTTTACAGTAACTGCATTATTAACTAATTATCAGTAATTTTTTTTATATAGATTGTTATTAATTTGATCGTCATCATCTGAGAAATTTGAATATTAATCCTGGTTAGTTTCTTTTGGAAAGTATCATGGTTCCAGTGGTGTCAAGTGAGCTTTCTCTGGCCCTCAAAAATCTGGGGGAGAGGGTATATCTTGTGCCTGGACAGATCTACCTGAAAACATCTAAAGTTTGAAACGCCGACGACAAGAACACCGACACCGGAAGACCGTCAACTGAAATGAAATGATCGACAGTTCAAAATCCCGACATGTGAAACGAGCAAGACTGTGTAAGTATGGGATAGTGACGGCCGTTAGGGTGCAGGTATGGTAAGTGTGCGTTAGTGACGGACTTTAGGGTTAGGGTGCGGGTAAGGTAAGTGTGCAATAGTGACGGACTTTAGGGTTAGGGTGCGGGTAAGGTAAGTGTGCGACAGTGACGGACTTTAGGGTTAGGGTGCAGGTAAGGTAAGTGTGCGATAGTGACGGACTTTAGGGTTAGGGTGCAGGTAAAGTAAGTGTGCGATAGTGACGGACTTTAGGGTTAGGGTGCGGGTAAGGTAAGTGTGTGATAGTGACGGACCTTAGGGTTAGGGTTTGGGTTAAGGTTAGTGCATAGATAGCTGTGTATGTAAGGTTTAGTGTAGGTTTGTAAGGTTTTTGGTGTGCTTGTGCTGTGTGTGTGTTTTTCAGAAAAGGGATTCGTTTTGTTTTGTTGACTGTTGGGATTGTGGTTTGTCGGGCATGTAAACTGTCGTGTTTTTGAACTGTCGGTTTTGTGGTGTCAGTGATCTTGTTTTCGGTGTTTTCATCTGTCAATGTTTTCAGGTAGATCTGCCTGGCCATACCCAAGGTGAACAGCCTTTAGCATCTTAGAACAATGTAGGTAAGGGAAGTCGGCAAGTCAAATCCATAACTTTGGGATAAGAATTGGCTGTAAGAGCCGGATCAGTCAGGTTTGGCGGTGAAACTGGGCTGAACTTAATTAAATTAATTTGATAATCAAACTAACCACAGTTAAAGTTCCCACCACATAACAGAGTCAACAATACATAGCATTAAATAAGAATTTGAATAAAAACATTAAAAACTATGATTGTCGTTATTATTAACTTCAAAAGCTTTAAAAACTTTGAAAACCTCCTTCAGACATATTTAATTTTTCATGTTAATTCATAATTGTTTCACCCTTAACTTCAATAGGCTAGAGATAGACATATGATCATTTAAACTTGTTGGAAGTTTTCAAAGTTTTTAAAGTTTTTGAAGTTTATAATACATGTAGTCAAAGTTTTTAATGTGTTTTAATCAAAGTCAAGTTTCTAATTTGTGTGAGAGCAGTATAAATATGGTTGTTTTACTATGGTTTGTATCTCTGATGAAGTCCCTGAATTTTGAAAGGAATGAAAGCACTTAGTGGTTTCACTGGTATTAAAGTCATATTTTCAAGTTCCAGTTTCCATAGCTGTTTTTTGTTTTTAAGTTTGTTTTTTTTGTGTGCGTTCTTCAAAAGTTGAATATTCACAGTCAATCAGTGTTAAGGGAATATTTGAAAGAATTATTCTATAAAGTTTAAATTCTTCTTGGTGCATTATCAGTTTTTATGAGGTTGAAATATAGAGGTCATTACTGTAGATGAAGGAGTGGAAACCATTGTTGCTGGGGAACTGGCAGAGGTGCATGTAACAGCTTTGGTGGATTTCAGTTTATATTGAGCACAGCAAGGTTTGTCCTTGAAACTAATAATATTACACACTCCCTTTACCTGGTGTAGTACCAAATGAATAATTGATAGTTTCTGTCCGATATCTGATTCTGTTTTAGAGGATAGGCCTATGGGCTATCCTTGCTGGGAATAACTCACCCCTTATGATAGTCCACTGAAGGAATTGTCCCCTGACTGAGCCAGGTTCATTTCATGATGCTTAGATTTTTTTTTTTTTTTTTTAATTATGCCCTCCCATCTCCTGGTCAGTTGTTTACTTGATTTAATATCCCTTTAAAAATACAGATCTTAAGATTTATATTCAGATATGCTGTGTAATCTGAAGTGTGAGGACTAATTTGAGATACTGAGACAAATACTTTCCATATGCTTGGCAGAGAATTCATATTGTATTCACCAGGATTTAGATTGCTAAGGAATGTTAACTGGTATGTCATTCTAAACACCTTAATTACACAAATACATTGAGCTTGCATTATGTTTAGTTGAATTATTTGGATTAAAATGTTTTGCTGTTAAATTTACGATATTTCTTAAGATATAAGAAGGCATCAGGATAGATAAGATGAGGGCCCTAGCAACTGAGTTAATTTTGGCTAACAGACCAGCCAATGACTGCCTATTACCTGGGTACATCAAGTTAGGAAATCAGTGGCTGGAATTTATAGATGTACTCCCTATTGTGATGTAAATATTTGGGGTTAAAATAGATGAATGTAAGGTTTGTTGTAAATCTGTAGACTGTAAACTGCTGGGAAAATACTTTTATAATATATTAGACAACAGATATGATATTCTGGAATTGTTAAGGATGTATAACTATTTATGATTATTAGAGGATTTTGAATCTTCAGAAGTTTACATTTTTATATCATTGTTAAAGGTGTCATGGTAAAAAAATTAAAAAAAAAATAGTTTTACTACAATCTCTCAAAAACCATTGTCTCGAAGTCAGGAACTTTAGTGGCTTGTAGCTCGTGTAGGCCGCCATTCATACTTAAAATCAAATATGAGTTCAGGCAAAGAGCTGCTGCGCTTTACCCCAATGCATTATTTGAGTTCAAGTGAGGTAAGCTGTGGGGGGAGGGTGATTTTAGATTTAGGGACAAGAGGGTGAATTTAGGGTTAAGGAGTAGGAAAGAAGTTTTAGGGTTAGGAAACAGAAAGGGAGTTTAATATTTAAGGAGCAAGAGCAAAGTTTTAGGGTTAGGGAATGATTGGGGAATTTAGGATTTGTGAGTGGGGTTGGAGTTTTAGGCTTAGAGAGTGATCAGGGATTTTAGGGTTTGGGAGGGGGCCATGGAGTTTTAGGGCAAGGGAGTAAGGAATCAGGATGGGACATGGGTGGGAGTTTTAAGGTTAGAGTTAGGGTTCTGGTAGTGTCATAGAGCAAGTGTATCACAAGCTACTACACTTGAGTACCTGTAGTAGTCCCATAAAATACAGCAACAGACAGTGCATGAACATTAAGGATTAATTATCAAGCATCTACAATACTTGCTTAATGAATTAACTTGTATTTTGTTGACTAGCATAAGTAAACAATGTCACTATGGTTTAGGGAAAAAGCAAAGCAGAGGTTTTAGGAGAATGGGCCACTGAGGCCAGAAGGCAGCAGCACACTGACAAGATAGAAGCAAGCTAGCAAACCTCTTTATTAGTATCTAACAGCTTTAAAAATATACTTTCCCTTGTTTGGGCCAGTTTTGCTTCTTCATTTCCAAAGACTGTCATATGCAGGAGTTTTGGTCATCAATATAGAAATAATTGGATACATGCGTACTCTAGGCAGACTGTCAGTCCATACAAAGTGGGCAAAATACTAATCAAAGCAAAATACTACATTTTGAACTGAACTGAAGAACTAAAAGAAAAAAAAAAGGTTATTACCCTGGCACGAATCTTGTCTTCCATATAACGATAAACCTTGTCTGCTGCAGCCACCCCGCCATGCTTCTCAGAAAAATCTTTGACAATATCACGGTCAAATTCATACAGTGATTTTTTCAACTCAGTTGAATGAATCTCCGCTTCTTCCAGAGTTGCCTAATTATTTCAAAAGGAAACAAAAACATATATTTATATATTTCTATCTCTGCTGGTGACTTTGTGAGTGAAGGCGTAAAAGTGATTTCTTAATATAAAAAAATGCCAAGAGTAATAAACCTCCAGATTCTGTGCCAAGAGTTTTTTGTGCACTAAGTTTATAAACCACTTCCCTATTTTTTTACTCCAGACAGTGCAAAAATGGTGAGAATCAATTGCTGTGCATCTATAAGTTAATTAGTTAGCTTGTATTTTGTTGACTAGATTATTCAGCTGGGCCACAGCCCATTTTCAGCTGTGTCCCAAGGAACTCCATAACCAAGTACTGCTGTACATAAAACAACAGCATGCAAGGAAGACAGTCCATTGAAATTACCAGCAGTAGATAACTACAGTTGTACAGTGACAGTTAATACAGCCTTATACAAGATATGCAGACAGGAAAAACAAAACACACTCTAAAAGCAAACCACATTGATGGAATCCTATCCTTAACAGGATATATAACAAAGGGAAAAAAGTCATGGCTAAAATCAGCAGTTGCTTCATCTGTTAATCCCATCAAGATATTCCTCAGATGATTTATGTTTTGATTGTTTCTTTCTCTGTTCTAGCTGTCATGTTTATTATGCAAAGACATGTCTCTGTTTGGTTTAATTATAGACAGCTTGATCTAGTCAAAGAAAGCTATCAGTAGCACCATAAATTTTAACATAACAACAGTCTGTAAGAGGAAATATGAATTATATCACTGCTAGTAAAGGAACATTCTGATTTATTTATTTATTTATTCATTCCTTTTACATTTGTTTACCAGGAAAGTCCCAACTGGGCAGAACCCATTTTCAGTGAAGGCCCAGGAAGAAACGCTCCACAAAAAGTGACAGTACATAGAGCATTAGTAAGAGTAAATAAAGCATGACAAACAATATATATTACATAAGTTATAGCAGATACAGCAAGTCTAACAGTAGGTACAACTACAACAATAGCACTTTGTTTATATACATATACAATCATTTGACAAATGAGTTAAATATACTAATGTGTTCATGATAAATGAGAACAGAGAAGAAAAAAATTAAAAACCAAAGCATTCATTTGGACAAGAAAATGGAACTAAGAATCGATCCTCAACATTTGCCACAAATTAATTTTTCCTCCAAAAATAACAAGATCCCAAGCATAGCCTTACTTATAACTATGTACTATTCTTTGACGTTTCCCTCTATTTTTCACATTTCATATTTTCGAAATATAGTTTTACCTTATAGTTGTTCAGTACTCTCTGGGAATTTTCTTTCAGTTTCTCAGTTTCCTCTTTTATGTCTTCTAACTCCCGCTGGGCAATATCACACTTTTCTTCCACTGTTAATTGCTGTAGGCGTTCTATGCTTACACTTCTGGATTTTGACTTGCGCCTTGACCGGGTCTAGAAAAAGTAACATCTTAAGATTATTTTTAAGAGTGAAATGGATACTAATAATGATTTAAAAGAGTAGTAGTATTAGAATGAATGAAGTATGTCAGTATGTAGACTGTGAGCATAAATGTATGTGTGTGTGTGTGTGTGTGTGTGTGTGTGTGTGTGTGTGTGTGTGTGTGTGTGTGTGTGTGTGTCTTTCAGATAATCCCATGGAATAATTAGCAGTACCTAAATAAATGTGTATTTGCTAAAACTTATACCTCTCAACCTCTTAGAGCAGGAAATCTGGACAAAGCCATAAATAATGGTGGACAAAGGCCCTGAGATGGGGACAAGTTTTAAATATTGCTCCTGCAAACTTAGAAAGTTGATAGAATAACATGTTTTGCATTAGCATGAATTGTCTGAAGGGTATGAACTCTGAAACTCAAATGTCTGTCATTATTATCTGACTTCAATCTTTAATGCATTGCTAATGATTTGCCAGAAAACCACACTTTTATGAAAAATGAACCTAAAATATGAGGCAAAGTGTGGACATTATAGGAAAATCTGTACAGCTGAGAGGAATGATTTAACTGATACAAAATGCAGTTGTAGCATACAATTAACAAAAGAAAACATATAAACAGGGGGATGTATCAGGCCCTGTTACATCAGCTGTGTACAGTGATTCCAGCTACATTTAGGCTGTATATCTGTGTGAAGCAATTCATAGCATTTTCAGTTAAAATATAAATACTTGTTATAACCCAGCTGGATGATTTCCTGCCAAATTTTTCAGAAGAATATTGTTAACCTTAACATTTATGCAACAGCCAAATTTTAACTACAGGCATGTTAGTATGTGCTAGTTATACAGAATTATCAGGCCAAACAAGCAAACTAAATTTTGGCAAATATGTTTCAAGAACAAAACATCAATGTAACCACACTAATTAAACACAACTGAAGTTTAGTGGGTGCTTTTCTCCACAATAATGAATTTTTTTTCAGATAAAACCCTTTCATTTCCACAAAAAGACTTTTAAAACCAATATAAAAAACAAGTTATTTTACTACAAGGAATAACCAAAACACAATTAAATAATTCATTAACATAGAATGTTTAGTCAACATCCAACATTAACAGTAAAATGCTGCCACCTATTGTTAATACAAATATATACATTCATTTAAAAGTGCTGAAGAAAACAAACATTTCTTGAGTATCAGCAATGAGAGGGAGATTGCCCTTGGTTTTAGAGCATGGTTTTATGGTGTTCCAGTCTGAGGTCTTCACTATCAAGCCTTTTCCTGCATCTATAAGTTAATGAGGGCTCTTCTATTCAGATTCTTCATATCTTCAGCTTCCATGTGGTGAAGTCAGTCCAAAAGATGGCTAGATAGCTCTGTGCCTGGCTAGATAAAAGGCTAGAAAACTGGGAGGGATCAGGTGGAAGGACAGTTAAAACTCCTGAGAGGGAGGAGGAACCATGTGGCCTGTGGAGGGGTTAGATAATGTAAGAGGCTGATGTAATAAGTATTCGTGTAGTATGTCAATCAAACTGCTTTCCACAAAACTGGGGCTACTGTATTTGGGTTTTGTTGTTCCCAGTTCAAGATAATAAAATACATTAATGTCAAGTTTTGATGCAAATATACAAGATATTGGTTCTGGTAATCTACACACTTTTTGTAGTTTCCTCTGGGGAAAAGAGACAAAGTCAGAAGGTTATGATCTCCTCCTGCATAAGCTTTAGGATCTTTGGAAACTATGAGTCATCTAGTAGAGGAGGAGATGAAATCATCCATTTATATTTATCCAGATCTGCTAAGACAGTCTCATAATGAAGGTTTGGCTAGGCTTTGTGTGTTATATCTTTTAGCACACTTTTTTTGGGACGACACTGGATCAAATCCTATTAGACCAGGAATTATTTTGGAGTATCCAGATTCCATGGAAGGGGCTGTGCTAACTGCTATTGGGGGTAATAAGACATGCCAAGAGTCTCTGCCTTCAGCCACCAGTTTATATTCAGTTAGTCCCAATCAAGATCTGCTGACTAGGTAAGGAGGTAAGGCATGTAATGGCAAAAGTTCCTGCTAGTCATCCAGTCTGGATGGGTAGGAAGAACAGGGTAAGAAGGCTGTAGTAAAAGTAGTAGGGGAGTGTGAAACTGCTACAGTTTCATAAGGTGAGCCTCATGTTAGTTTCTGAACCACCAAAAGAGCTGGCAAAGCAAGGAGAGGAACTGATGTAGCCCACTAATGTAGTATCATCGACAATTACAATGGTGTTGGAAGAACCATCGCTGGGGATTTCTGGAGATTTGAGGGATATGGATCCCAAGACCTTTCATGTTTGCTTCTGCATTTTTGGTGGTCTTCTTATGATGATCCTCCATATCAATGGATAACCCACATCTTCTGTGTGTGACTTTTGGATGCATGAAGGATGAAAATGAAGTTGCTATAGTTGTTTATTTTTTTTTAAACTTTTCAGCCATAACAGCATTTTCCAGTGCTTTATATCATTTATGTCTAGCAGCTTAATGAAAGCCATGGCAAACTGCCACCTACAGGTGTTATGGTTGGCTCAAGGCAAAGCACATATTTCAGCTGCATGTCAGTCAGGCAGATTTGCTTGTTCCAAGAGCACTTTTTTTTTCAAAACATGTTTGTAATATGCAGGAGTTATCAAAGGAAAACAGGTTCTAAACAGCACCAGAAAGAATTACAAACTATTGTTTACTAGACAAGCTTCATTAAACTATATACCTGTCAGATTTTCAATGTCTGAGTCAGAGCTGCAAGATAATTAGATATAATAATATACTACATATATATTTTTATCACAAAAATCTGATATAGCAGAGCTAACTACCTGGCTGTGTTGGATTCTATAACCATCTAGATATACCAAGCTGATATAAGTATACTTTTTTGCACTTGATCTTTTTCAGTGATAGTTAGCAAAACTGTACTGCATTTATATATTTGCTTCATTGTTTATTGCTGGCCCGTTTGTCTGCATTGTTTGTTTCTCGGGGTTAGTTTAGTAGCTAGTTTCATGGTGGGGGTTGCTTTGCATTCTGTGGAGTCAGCCCACCGCAGGTGTTAGCTATTGGTTAACACCCCTGTGTTTATCTGATTGCCTGAGGGTTTATTTTCTCTGTTATACTTCTGGTACAAAGACTTACATTTCTGTGAAATTGTGCTCAGTAGCAGAGCTAATTACCTGGCTGTGTTGGATTCTAGAACCATCTGGATATACCAAGCTAATATAAGTATACTTTTTTGCACTTGATCTGTTTCAGTGATAGTTAACAAAACTGTACTGCATTTATATATTTGTTTCATTGTTTATTGCTGGCCTCTGTCTGTCTGCATTGTTTGTTTTCCCGCTTTCCCACCCAAGTGTTGTTGTACTCTTAAACTTGATGGCTTGGGAATTGCCTGCTCCTGCTGTATATTTGATTCCCATCTCATTTACTCACTCACCTGAGTACAGTGAGATCATTTGGGAAGGACTACCCCCCTTGCTTGTTTGACTTTGGACACTCCTCCCAGTCCCATCTCATATGATCACTCAACTGAGTGGAGTGAGATCATTTGGGAAGGCCAACCCCCTTAGTTTCTTAATCTTTAAATATCTTCTGTTTCCTCCCTTTCCACTTAAACAAAAACAATTCCCATCAGTTTCTTCTGCCAGCCTGGTTGACATGGGCATACTGAGACAGTGTAACAACTGCCTCATGTTTACTGACAGCCCTCTTCTCCTAGTACATTATTCTTGTACTTGCAAGAAATGCATCTACATCAGTAAACTGAAATCCATGCTCTCTCGACCCGCAGTTGGTACTCCTGACAAAGAGGCGATTGCCAGTACAAACACCAAACCACTCATATCACATAGCCAAGCACAACATACACCCACCTATGCAGAAGTCCTTAATAAAAACATACCTAAACAGCAGAGACCTCCAAAACACACTTACAAACATTCCACACACAACACCAAACTCATCACACACAGCAGACAACACACCAGTGTCTTACAAACACAGCCTGTAAAGCAAAATAATAAACCAACACAGCCCACAATAAACCAACCATACTAGTCATTGACGACTCACTTGTGAGACACACCAGTGTCCCTCTCACTAGGCTCAACAAGGAGATGGTGATTGTCAATTGCCTGTCTGATGCCAGAATCCACCACATCATGCATGCACTTAAGTCTCTCCACAACAAGTACAGGTATGACTCTGTCATTGTCCATGTTGGTGTGAATGGCTTGAGACGTACCTCCCTAAACTATATGAAGAGAGACATAATTGAGCTTTCAGAGTATGTGTCCCAGGCAGGTATGACCCTATCCCTAAGCAGTATCCTACCTTCATCAAAAATGATACCATAATACCAACACAAAATAATTGATTTTAACAATTGTATTAGTTTTTGGTGTCATTCCAAGGGGATCCAGTATCTGTCTGTCTGGGATGACATGGCTGACAGGCCTCAATGCTTTGTCAGAGATGGCCTCCACCTGTCACCACTGGAATTCCAGATCCTGGCCAAGACTCTTGCCTCCCACATTGTACCTTTTTTAGGCAATGTACCAAAGACAAATCTTCCAACATAAAAGATCTGTCAAAAAAGCAAATTGAAGTTCATGCTGCTTAATGCTAGGAGCCTTAACCTGAAAATGCACTCACTGGAGGCTCTCCTTGCACTAGAAGATTCTGATGTCTGTGCGGTCACGGAAACTTGGTTCAGGGCTGTGGACAGCACCCCTACCTTACCAGGCTATACCTCATTCCATACATTCCGACCCCAAAATCAGGTTGAGAAGACTAAGGGTGGTGGAGTCTTGGTCTTCATTAAGGACAGGCACACCTCCAGAATGGTTTGCCAGCATCAGGCACTGGAACTACTCCAGGTGCAACTGACAGTTGGCAAGACACCCATCCAAGTTACAGCCAGCTATACAACCCTTCCATTACTCAGGACACCCACTCCTCCTACCTGTATCTACTTGACTTCATCAAGGTACCTCCTAACACCCTAATCCTTGATGACTTTGCCTACCTCACAATAGACTGGGTGAACTATTCCTGCACTAATGCACTCACCCAACGATTCCTTCACTTCATCAATTCTAATGCACTAGACCAGCTCGTCTCAGCCACCACAAGGTGAGATAACATTCTGGACTTGGTTCTCACCAACCTGGGTGACCACTGCACCACTCCCAAAGTATGTTCATCCCTGGTGAGATCAGATCATCGGTCTGTGTCATTTGAAATTTCTATCCCATCCAACCCCCCACCCCTTCAGCTGTAATCAAGCTAAAAAAACTTCTCAAAAGCTGACTACAACCTCCTAAGGGAGGGTATCAGTAGCTTCACACTACCGCTCCCCTCAAAGGATGCAGACAACTATGCTGAACAGTATGCCAATACAGTATACAAACACCTGTACTACTGCATGGATTCAGCCATACCCAACAGAACTAAAACCTGCTCCTTAAAGAAACACAAACCTGTCTATTATACATCCTCTATCAATAGGCTTTACAACAAAAGGAAGAAACTGTTGCCCAAGGGTAAAAAGTGTCAAATTCCAAATTGGAAAAACTCCCTCCTTAGCCTCAACAAGCAAACTAGATCACTAGTGAAAAATTCCAAAGCCAATTATGAATTGAAACAAGCCTCCAAAACAAAGGGAAACCACAAAGCCTTCTTCAGTTACATTAGGATGCATGGCAGGCTGTATTCTGCACCATCTCCAGCAAGAACTATCTTTGTCATTGAGCACCCTATTCAATCACAGCCTAAATACTGGCTTCATTCCAGCAGAGTGGAGAACTCCCATTGGCATCCCCTTGCACAAAGCTGGTGCCACTACTGACCCTGGAAACTATTGCCCCATTAGCTTGACGTCTGCTCTGTAAAGCCATGGAACATATTATGGATCTCATAAACAAGTTCGTAGGCAATCTCCAAGCATTTGACCACAACCAGTTCAGATTTGTCAAGGGCAGATCTTGCCTATTGAACCTGGTTGACTTCTTTGAGACTCTCACCAAGGTCTTGGATGAGGGAAAGTCAGTACATACAGCTTACCTTGACTTGGCCAAGTCCTTTGATATAATCCCCACTCAAGCATCATCAAAATGCTAATGCAACTTGGTGTAAATCCCTATCTCATCAGGTGAGTGGCCAACTGGCTCACCGACAGGACTCTCAAGGTCAAAATAGACACCTCCACCTCAGACAGCAAATCTGTTACTAGTGGAGTTTCCCAGGGATCTGTGTTGAGACCTCTACTGTTTGGCAACTACTTCTCAGAGGTCCAGACTAAGACAAAAGGCCTGTGGCTGACCAAGTTTGCGGATGACTGTAAGTTAGGTGCCGTCATTGACTCCCCAAATGATGTTAGCATACTGCAAAAGGGTCTCACAACTACAAATGACTGGTGCCAAATTCATGGCCTCAAGTTAAATGTAAAAAAAATGTATCATCATACCATTTGGCAAAAACATAGCCCCTACTGATTACCACATCAATGGTAACCCCCTAAGCACATAACCTGTGCTAAGAGACCTGGGTACTCAGGTTGACAACAATCGCACATTCGACCATCATGCAGCAGCAGCAGTCAGAAAAGCTCTTTACTTGGTTCATATCATAAGTAAAGGGAATGCATCCAGAAAAAAGGAGGTTATTACCGCTCTATACTCCTCCCACATTAGACCAATAATGGAGTATAATGCCTCATTTGGTATGTACCTCTCCAAACATCTGCACCAACTGGAAAGGCCACAGAAATACCTCACAAAGAGAATCCATGGCATCCAACACCTGCCCTATACGGACAAGCTCAAAGCACTATCACTCTACTCAGTATCATACAGATTGCTCAGAGGTGATCTGTGTCTCGCCTCCAAGGCAATCTTGGACACTCCCCTACTAGAGATGCTCCATATCCGTAACTCTAACTCCTCACGCAATAACCGCTCGAAAGTCCTGAATCTAATATGCGACATCAACAAAACCTGCTAGAGAGATAGGTTTGTCTCCCAGAGGCTGCCCTGTCTCTGGAATAGACTTCTCATACATGTCAAACAAAGTACCTCACTAACCCTCTTCAAGCGCAACTTTGATGAGTGGATGAGAAACCATAAATTTGTCCCAGGGGTTCCACCTGTGTCCCTCATTGACAGGGGCGATAGTTGCTAACTGAGGTTACATTTTGGGGATAAACTCTTGGCTAAGCTTGTAAAGGCCCCAGGGCCATTAGCCTAGTAACCTCCTATGATCCTATGAAATAAATAACTTTACGACTTAAGTAACATGGGAAAGCAAGAGATCTAAACAGCATACTCAATAAAAAAATTTTTTTTTTCAGAATAGCAAGGAGCTAAAGTGTGGGATGCAGCCTGGAAGAATTTTGACTGGTTGAGATGTAATGGGTAGCAGTGCCAGTCCTAAATTTCCTGCAGCCTGAATATTCAGACTTAGATTACTAGTTGCCATGATGATGGTGTAAAGCACAGTGTCATACCTTCTTGTAGCTACTTTGTGAATGTTGTACTGAGGTCATTAATGTCAAAGTGACTGCTCAAAGACATATAAAGGATGACCAGTAACATGACGGTCATTATCCATTATGAAATTATAACAGCTGCACATAGACACACACAAAAACAAACCAATACATACTATGTATCAGAATGTATCCCACTAAACTGACTATATGCTAAGGAAAGACAGATCACATGCAGAACTAGGAAACAGTGAAAAAACAATTATCACTAGAAAATATTCTTTACGTGTTTTTTTTTTCTATTTGTTTGTTGATGCAAGTTATTAAGCTGGACCTCCAGTGCTTTTTTTCATCCATGACAGTACAAAGGATAATAATATAAATGATAAAGCAGAGACAATTAAAATAATAGAATTATGATTATTTACAATATTTTAACACGTGTGAACCATGTTATTACCCAAGAGAAGTGAATGTCAGCCAGTACAACTATTCATAATTATGCACCTAAATCCAAATTCCCTGAATTATCTGAGTAAGTACCACAACTGCACATATCACTAGCATGATTATGTAACGGTACCCTGACATTTGCAAATGGCTTCATCTCTGAGCAGATTTTTAATTGGCTTAAAAATCCAGCATAGTTAAGGATGTTATTTCAACAAGCTGTGAATACTACATTTGTGGACCTAGGATAGTGAATACCCTGGAATTAAAAATTATTTTTTCACACAAATCATACTGCTAGGTGGACACACACAAAAAGGTAAAGTATACTTCCTACCTGCACAAAATCCTGTGAAGCATGTGTTCCCTCCACAGCAGGTTGGGGTACCAAATCCTTGGGATCCAGACTCTTAAGGTACTTATCAAACATCTCTGTCTCAGCCATGAGAGCAGCATTGTAATGACTGCAACAGAAACATGTTCAGTTATCTAATTAAACAGCCTTAAGATCCAGATAATCTCTGCAGTCAATCATATTTTAACCAATTCAAAATAATTCAAACACAGTGTATAAAGCAGCTGGAAGAAAAACATCTCTTATGCAGACATTCTCATTATCTGCACATATTCTACCAGCCTGTTAACTATATCATTTTGTACAAAGGTTATTTCTATACATTTTAATATTTACCTACTTTAACAATGGATACACTTATCATGAACAGGGATGCCGATTTTCATTTTTTCTTAAAAAAAATGCCAGTAAATCCCAAATTTGAACCATCAGAGAATTGAAAAAACATAGGATTTTCCTAGAATTTGGTATTTTCAGCCTGAGAACTAATTCACCACAAGATGTGTTTTTGTTCATATTTATTATTTATAATATTGTCATTTTGCATTATTGGATGTTCTAAACCTAGAATCTGTTTTAATTTTCAGTATAGCTTGATGCAGGAGAAAATTATAATAGCATCACCATAATGGCCAGAAATTACATTTAAAAATCATGTGTATACTTCCCAGATTTGATCTCATGAAAACGGAATTTCATTTTTCTGAAAACTGAAAATCAATGTCCCTGATAATGAAAGTCGTTCCCCATACCAAAAGTACAAAATATATGTGTACACACTCATCATGAAACTTGTTTCCTGCGCAAAAAGTACAAAATATTTTACATTCACACATATTGTACTATATTATAACAAGTCACACAATGAAAGCATGCTAACTTGTCAAGCTAGCAAGTAAAGGGGGAAAATGAGCCTTAAAACAGTATTTAGATGCGTCAGTCATACCAGCTTGCATTTATATAAATATTAAAAAGTAGAAAATGAGCAAGAAATAAAAACATGGTCAATCTTTACTAAATAAACATATCAAGAAGCCAGCTTTTGAATAAACCAGATTTTCTTCAGACCTAGAGAAAAACAAATAGAAAGTCTCCAAAATTTTATAGGGTCTATATTAGATAAATGAAAGCTTAAATGTTCGAATCTCTAAAGGTCGACCTTTAGAGATCGAACAGTTAAGTGTTCGAATATCTTTAAAAGTTAAAAAAATAAATAAAAGTAAAACAAAAAAAAGTAAAGGGTGTAAGCAGGGGGGCAAGCCCCCCACACCCCCCGCTACTTAAATATACCAACTCCAAGATCACGCTACAGTGTAGGGATTGGGAAATTTCCCGCTTCTGCTCTGCCGTGCACTGAAGTGCGATCTTGGAGTTGGTATATTTAAGTTGGGGGGTGCAGGGGGGCTTGCCTCCCTGCTAAAACCCTTTCAGTTTACCTTTTTTTTTCTTTGTTTTATTACATTTTCGAACACTTAAATGTTCGATCTCTAAAGGTCGACCTTTAGAGATTCGAACATTTAAGCATTGGTCAATATAATATAGATCCATTTTATAGATACATATGTTCCCCTTCCAATAAAAAAAAGAGGAGAACAAAAAAAATGCATGCTGCAACCATCCACACACAATACATGAAACTTGGATTTTGTTTCCCTGACTCCCAGAACAAATGCAAAGAAAAATAATCAACATTAAACTTCACATTGTCTTAACATGCTGAGTATTGTTTGTAGCCTGCACAACCTTTACAAAGTAGGCCACGGTCTAACTTTGATGCTTTCATACTGAAGTCCATGACTTGTATACCCAGATAGCTTGTACACTAAAAATTGGATTATTTGTACAATATAAACATGGTGGTGCAGTGGTTAGCATTGTCACTTCACAGTAAGAGGCTCTCCAGTTCGATTCTTGGCTGGAATGCCTTTTGTGTGGAGTCTGCATGTCCTCCCAGCGATCAACTGAAATTTAAAAGACATACTAGTAGGTGCATGCGTGTGCCTTCTCTGAAGATTGGGCACCAGGCTGGCAATTTGACACAGTAAAAATCATTGCCAATCATAAGCGGACCGGAGATCCGCTGTGGCAACCCCTAACTGGGAAAAGTCAAAAGACTTTTTATAAAGGCCAGATATTCTGCCCAGTGCACAGTACCAACCTTACACAAAATACGCCCCTGTATTCATGCTATACATGCTCACTCCTCAAACAAAAATCTAGAAGTGTACTTGGTATGCCCAGTTCCACACTGTCAAGTTAATAAAATAAACAAACAATCACAGAATAATTATAAAACTTCTTACAAGTTTAGTAAAGAAAATTACCCTATTTTGTTTCTTTCAACCCTTCTCAACCTTCTCCTTGCACAAGGATCACCAATACTTGCCATAAAGGAACTGCAGGACTGCTTTTTTCCCTGGGCCAGAAACACAGCTTTACTTATCAGTAACTATCCTTAGACTGATGATAATGCACCTATTTTTTTTACATTATTTTACAAGTGACTACAACTAAATGGCTTCTTAACATTTTCATCCTACATTTTCATTATATAGTATAGATGGGCACTTATCTGATGAACAGTGCCACATACATTATGCAGCAGGTTAATGCTGAATGCAGGTTTATACAGTGATTATGAAATTACCTTTGATATTGAATCATATAATAATACTGTAGACTTCATAATGGTGGCCCTAACAATAGGAATACTGAAAGTTAGTTTACAAATTATTGACAACTGTCAAAGTTCAGAAAAAGCATTTAATTTAAAAAAATATTTCATTTTAACTTTACTGATTCTAATGTCCTGATGAGTTCCCAGCTTCAGGGTCTGTTGCAATGTCATTAAATAATTCCTTCCAAACAGGAGTTAGCAAAGCAAATTTGAACTCAAAGCATGTTTACAAAAGCTGTCCTTTACTATGGAATCATATAGTGCCAGTTCAATAATGTATCAAACAGACCCTAATAATTACTTTAAAAATCACTCTTCTTGGTTATCTGCCTGAGATGTTAAAATAAATACTTAGATACTGTCTAAACTGATAACTAAAACAGAAAAGATGAATCACTTAACCGAATCATTGCACCTTGATTCCATATCTATCGCATACATACTGTGTATACTAGATTAATTACACAGTAAGTAAATAAATAAATAAAACACCTGCAACTAACAACTAATTTTCACTTTAAAACTCTTATTCATTCTGTAGATAACAGGTGCAATGAATATCAACACTGTCAATAGTATGAATGTATAACCAACCCTGTGGCACGGGATAAAAGTAAGCCTGACAGTTCCCCAGATGTTCCTCATGCTGAAATTCTAAGAAAACTATCACCCTTAAATAAAGATCCTTGTGTGGTAAGATGGATAACCAATTGGCTGAAAGACAGAACCCACACAGTTTGTATAGCAGATGTCTCTTGAAATAATGTTAAGGTAACCAGTACAATGCCCCAGGGGACTTCTGCTGTTCACTGTATACTTCTCTGATCTTAAAACTAATGACCAGGACCTCTGTTTAAGCAAATCTGCAGAAGACTGCAAACTGGGTGTAATTGTCAAAATCACCTTGGATACCCATGCCCTTTAGAAAGAGCTTACCCTAACTATTACCTTTTGTGTGGGCAATGGGGTTACAATGAATGCTAATAAACAAATTCCAAGATGGCTGCACTCTGAAATATAGGTTGATCAGAGCTCTCCCAGTGCAAAACAAAAGAAAAGAGGTATAACAGAGGCAGTAAAAGCTAACAATTTGTCTACACTTCAGTTACTGATTAATTACTACACTGCCTGGATGTCAGCAAAGAATAAATATGGAGAAAAACAGCTAGAAAAGCAGAAGAAATAAACTCTGGCAAGGAGAAGCCTTGCAGCTGTTTAGGAAAGCAGTTCAGGTTTCAGCTTTGGTGCAAAATATGGTTTCAATAATTTTGCGGAAAAATAAATCAAATGCATTAGAGGTGTTTAAAAAAGTGACACACTGGATTAAAGTCAAATGAGAAAATGCTGAAAGAATAGAAGCAGCTTGAAGTAGCTAATTAGATTAGCTGATAAAACTGCAGAAGCCAGAGGTTGAAATGAAGGAAAGACCAGCAGAATATGAAGCTACTTAAGAAGAAGAACCGTTCAAAAAAAATAGTAAAGTTAGACAGTGGGGTACGTGCAGAAAACCTGAGACTTCCTGGTATGCAACAGAAGCTGGAAGGAATAGGCTACATTAATTTTATGAAAGTACAAATAAGCTACTGGGCTGCTATTCTACAGCACAATTTGTTAATTGAAAGGGTGCACCATGCATATACTCCAAATTTGGCTATGAGAAAGAAGCCAAGACCTATATTACTAAAGATACAGTCATACCAGCAGAAAAAGCTGCACCTGACAAAAGTGTGGAAAAAGAGAAAAATATTAAAATTGGGGATACCAGAATATTTGTGGAAAATGATTATATACCGTACACCAGGCAGAAGAGAAGCAAGTTTATCACTGCAATCAGAGCAATCAGAAGAAGTTGAGAGGCAGGTGTACAATTCAAGTTGCTATATTTTCCTGTAGGATCAAAGACATTTTTGGACAAAAAACAGGCTAAGGAGGGGAAAAAAGTTTCTAGCAAAGAGTTTGTCATAAAACTGAAGGGGATTCTGCATCTCATTCTTCTGACAATAACAAAGTCCATAGACAGAACTCGCCAGTGAAGTCTTTTACATTGTTCCAAAGGACAAGACTGATTGCCAGAAAAAAGCACAGGTGTTGACTAGAAAAATCAGGAGCACTTTGGACTTGAACCAAAGACTGATGTTGGGTGGTCAAGATGATGATGAGTATTAAAACCAGCAATAATGTGAAATTAGGAAATACATGGAAGAATTGTAAAATGTCATTTCTACAAGATCCAGTTTAGACACAAGAACTGTGCTTCCATAAGAAGTAGTGACTAAAAAGACTAAAATTTTGTTGACTATGGTAAATAGGTAGGAGGACTCTAAAACATAATTCCTACATTGTCATTAATGTTTAGAAGGATAGTGAAGGGAGTGAAGATGTAAATGTAAGTAAACATGTTCTTGGTGATATGTGTGTAATAATGTTCTTGAAGTAAATTGCATGCGGTATTATAAAGTGGTTCTTTGTAGTAAGCAGAGGTATTTTATATGTGAGGTTGGTGGAGTCTTTCTGGTAGAAATGTTAAAGAAAGTAAGTCTTTTTTTTTACTATTAATATATCTGAGGTTTGCATTGTAACAAAATAAAAGCAGGTTACAAGCAGTATAATGGAAAAGTGCACTGATCATATTAAATGTGTATTAAATTATAATAATCTTCCCTGGTATTATACAAGTTGAAGTACAGACTATTGTTCTTAGTTTAATCTGCAGAAAATGTGTTTTTTTTCTAACCAAACAGGCTAGAAAATGGAAAGCATGAAAAATAGCAGTTTTCTAACATTTGAAAAGAGCTTTTTTCTACATTTGTAAAGTTCTAAGCTGTTTTTATTTTAGCAGCGAAGGCCTGCAGTTGGAAATGGTTTAAGTGTGGGAGACTAGTATAATGGTTAAGGTGTTTACCTTACAAACACAAGGGGCAAGGTTTGATTCTCACATGGGGTGACTGGCTAGGCTTAAAGTGGCCCACAAGGGCAGTTAGCTGAGTACTGATCTATAAGCCTAAATATGCCTAAATCTACAGGTACAGATAATTAATCAAAAATGATTGAACCATGAGCTCTCAGGTATTTTTGTAAGAAATACCATAATTAGTACTTAAAGAGGAAATGGCAAGCAGTTTAGTTAAAATTAATGAAGTTTGACACTGATGGAAGTGAATACTTTTGTAAATAGATTTATCTACAGCAGCCTTTAGCAATTCAGTATTAAATATAACAGTGTACCATTTAGTTTATTCATTTAGGTGAAGCAAGTAAACTTTTTCTTAAAGCAAAATATAAATACATATATATTAACTAACAACATTCAAGTTGTTTTCCACATCTGTAAAGGATATAGAGATACAACAACAGAAAACACAGTCTGTAGCATTCATTTCCATGATGATTAAACCAAACATCAGAACACAGTAGGATATGGATGTAGCTATCTATTTGGGGCAATGGCTCCTATATGGAGGGGTAAATTTCCTTTATGGAAAGTGCTTATAGTTTTGTGTGCTTGCTGTGACTTAGAAGTGGGCAATGGATTTGAAAATTTATTTATTTTTTGTTTCTTGAGTATATTTATTGAAGCAAAATGCCTGGGAAAATGATGCATGGTTCAAGCAGAAATGAGCAGCAACTACATACAAGATCAGCCTGCCAAGCAGTAATATGTAAATGGAAGTAGGAAGCTTATTCAAAAGACCTATAACTCAGAATATGTGAAAGCAATATTTTCTTATCAGAATGACTACCTTATCAATTATATTATGCAAGGTAAATGGCATTGCATGTATAGACAAAAACAGAGAGTATTAAATTATATTAATAATTGTAGGGTGCAAATAGCAATGTTGCAGGAGACACATTTGGAAAGAAATAAGCATGTGCATTTGGCAAGGAAAGGATTTCAGAACAGATATTCAGCAGAGTATGAGGGACAAAAGAAGGTAAGGTAATATTTATTGAGAGAGGGATTTCAATAGTGATAGAAAAGGAAAAGAAAGACAATAATGGTAGATTTGTGATAATAACTGGTTACTGGGAAGTAGGATTACACAGGCATGCATTTATATATGGAATACATTCATTTTGTCAAAAACTCAAAACACTAAAAAGCTCAACAATATTCAAACCCTATTTAATGCAGGGGCTAGCCTCCATGTACTCCCCATGTGGGGGGCTGCACCCCAACCCCCTCTACTAATTATATATACCAAGTCTGGAATTGCACAACAGTGGGGAAAAGGCAAATTCCCATTTGTAATATATTGATTTTCAACATTTTGAGCATTTCATTGTTTTCAGTTTTCAACCAAATTAATGTATACCTACAGAAGATTGAAATTTCTCCACAAATAATAGATAGGGAGTAGGATAAAATGAAAAATTGAGTTTAAAAACATGGTAAAGATAACAGAGAAAAACACATATGGAAAAGAAGTAATAGGAATGATTTAGAGGGTTTGTAAAAGGTTAAAATATTGCAGGAGAAGAAGAATCTGGCAGAATAAGAAGAGGAGCAATTGCCAGGTGCTAAAGAGAATGTAAGGGATTATTGGGATAATATTCATGAGCCTAGACAGGTTGCTGTTAAGCAAGTATTTTTGATAATTCCAGAACACAAAAATGATTAGCATAATGACTTAGGCAAGTTGTTGCCAAACTTAGAGAGCCCATAACAAGAAAAGGAACCAGAGATCCTTTTAGAGGTATTAACAACATAACAGAAATATGAAAACTTGTACAAAGCAGATGTATGAGAAACAAACGAAAGGCACAAATGTGAATATTTATGGAAGACAATTATGCCAAGGTTAGAAGAAGATAAGGCTCAAGAATTAAGAGCTAAAATAGGAAGAGATGAGATAAAAATTGTAATATATAATCAATCAACAGGGAATAGTCCAGAAACAAATGGTGTTCTGGTGGAAGTCTGAAAGTTAGGAGGGAAGTAAGTGATAAAAACTCTGGAAGGTTATGTTTACATTATTTTGGTCAAATTAATTTCCTTACCTTTTCATCATGATATGTCATAGACAATAAGTGCCAAACCACATTTTCTCCTCATTGGTGAATACTTACAGCCATAGGCTGTATTGAAAAAAAAAACTTAAAATACGGCTAAACCTACCAGCCTGTCACCAAGGGCAAAATCTAAACTTTAATATGTGTGACATCAGAGTAGGGAAAGTCTGAATTGAGTTCATAGGCTTTAATAGGCACCAACAAGAATGCACAGAGATGCAACCATTAAAGTCTATGGATGTAATTCATGTTATCCCTACAGGGGTGTCACTGAGGGATATTGTAAATTTATTTGGTCCATGGTTTAATAAAAAGTTTACAAATTTTTCATTAAAAATTGCCCAAATAAATATGGAAGAAGAATGATTAAAGTGTATGAGGGCACTTAACCCATTAAATGCTGTGATGCATGCACACATGTGACAAATACACTTTAACAAAATTTTAAAAGGAGCGAAAGCACCAGCATCTTGGAAGAAAGCTGTGGTGGCTTTATTAGCCAAAGAGGATTAAGACCCTTCAGACCCAGCTTCATATAGACCAATTTCAATTTTAAACTAGGACTATAAAGTAGAGAAGGGTAAAGCTGTTGCCAAAATTGACAGATATGGATCAATGCAGTTTTACAGAGGCAATCAAATGTTTGACATTAACAGAAAAATGATGATCCAAATGCAAGCAGAGTGTAAGAAGAGACCTGTATTGTTTTTTTTTTTTTTTTTTTTTTTTTTTAGTTTTTATTTTTACTTTTTTTAAGACACTTCTATTGTTGGTGGAGTCTTGATACAGAGAAGGTAGTCAATTAAGTCAGCTGGGATTTTATGAGTAGGGCAATGGCAGCATTTGCATTCCCTGATAAAATACTAGGGTTAATTAGGAAGATATATAAAATTAGAGGCAAGAATTAAGGTGGGAGCGTTCCTTTCCATTAAGCTGTGTTTGAAATGTGGAACCAGGGAAGGGTGTCCTCTTTCCCCTTGGTTATTTGCTGTATACTTATAGCCATTGATACAAAAATAAGGGGCTCACAAATTCAAGGATATAAATGACAAGGCAATCAAGAAAAGTCAGCTTTATTTGGAAACAATAGTATTTTATATTTGATATATCTAGAAAAGAACATTTCAGTGTTGTGGAACATTTTCAGACAGTTTCAAGACTTTTCAGGATATAAAATTAATAATGATAAAACAAAGGTTAGAGCAGTAAACTATGTATCCACACATTGTTTGATTCTGCAATACCCATATATGGGATGGGATAAAGTATTTAGCTTACAGATTAAAAAGGATCCTTTTATAGCAGCTAAGGATATGTGAGAAGTGACTAAACAAAAAATAATACAAAACTGAGAATTTGGATAAGGATAGTAAGATACAAGCAGTGAAACTGCTTCTAGTCTCTTTAGTTTAATTACATGTCAGGTAGATTTTTATCAACCAGAGAATAAATTGTGGACCATAGCTAATAAAGAGTTGAATTAATTAATTGGGGGAAGGAGGCAACAGTTAAGTGGGATATGTTATTTTCCCCACAGAACAAGGTTTTTAGGATTACTTCATTTCAAGAGATACTTTAGAACTATGAACTTAAGGCTCATATATGTAACACAAGCAGACTGTTACAAATCAAAGTAGGAAGGAATAATGATGAAAATGGCTTGGGCTCAAGAAATAAGGAAATCATTTCAGTACTGAAATCATTTAGTTTAACCTGGTTTATTATAACTATTAAGTTTAAACTGCCAAATGACCTCCTTATATTCTAACTGTTTCAAGGTCACCTCCCCTACCTCTGTCCACTACGTTATCAACCACAAAGAAAAGCAATCTTAAAACTGGTACAATCAATAGAATGTATGTAAAGTGCATTCATTTTTTTTATGTCACTTGTGTGTTCTCCTATACGATCTTTCAACCTTCTGGTTTTTCCTATATAATATGTGGACGATGATGACATGCATGTAGCTAAGTAAACCACCTGCTTAGTATTACAGTTCACCCTACCACGACAAGAAATTACCCTATTGCAGTGGGTTACTGTTACACAGGGACCATCATTAATAAACCTGTAAAGCTTACATGATCCACATTTCACCATTCGGGATATAAAATGACTTGTCCCTTTTTTGTTTTATAGATTCCTATAACCCCTTAATATTTTGTCCCCTGGCATATACTATTTGTGGTAATCCCCCAAGAGCAGTTTTGATCTCAGGAGTAAAAACAGTCTTCCATGCGTTATTAAATATCCTAACTAGGCTTTGTATGTTATGATTGTAAGGAATGACCATAGCCTGTGTTCTATGTTATGATTGTAAGGAATGACCATAGCCTGTGTTCTATCACCAGCTGAGTTCACATCAAATTGTGAGCTATTAGTATTTAAGCCTATGTTTGTATTATTTAGAATTGGTCAAAATCTATTTTTTTCTACTTTACAGAACTTCTTTTTGATCCTGTTTGGCACATTTAATGGATAACTCCTTTCAATGAACATATTAAATAATATATCTACTTCTTTGGTAAGATTTCTGTCATCACTAATAATCCTCAATGAACATATTAAATAATATATCTACTTCTTTGGTAAGATTTCTGTCATCACTAATAATCCTTGATAATCTAACCAGTTGCACTTTTACATACATTCTGTTGATTGTCCCAGTTTTAAGAGATTTATTTTCTTTATGGTTGATAAAGTAGTGGACAGAGGTACGGGAGGTGACCTTGAAATACAGTTAGAATATAAGGAGGTCATTTGGCAGTTTAAGCTTAATGCTTGTAATAAACCAGGGTTAAACGAAATTATTTCAATACTTCTGGTATTAAAATTAAGATCGAGCCAGATATAAAACACCATATTGTTTTATACATTTATTGCATTTTATGTGGTTAGTTTTGAGGAATTATTTAAGAGCTTGTATTTTTAATGGGGGTGTATTACTCTACTTAATGTTTATTGGTGGAAAGTATGATGTAATTAGTTAGGAGGGATATTTAAATGCATTTCCGAAATGGTGTGTTAACTGTAATGAAGCTAGGCATTGCCCTGGTGAAAGTGCTAAGTTTTTAAAGTTTTTAAGCCTTTTCATCAGTTATGGCACTGTTTGCCTCATGGTGTGGTTTATGTGGAAGATTTGTGTATTTTATCAAATAAATGATTGTAACTAAGGAAATTATTCTTAGGAACTGGGATATTGGAACTGAACTGCCAAGACATAGCAAGGCCTTGCTAAGCTTAAAGGAAAACTCCACCCTAGAACTAAAAAAAATCTGGTTTTGTCACTCTATCTTTGTTTCCTGACTTATTTTATCACCTTAAAATTCCTCTAACTGGTTTATTTGTATTTTTAGCCTGTTTTCCACAACATGGCTACTAATGGGGCTTGATGTAATCAATGTGATCTTGTTCTTCCTCAACCCTTTCTCTTTCCCATAATACATTTCAAGTCTGCTTTGTATGACTCATGCCAAACAAGAGGAAAATGCCATTGACATATAATGGGATTTGTGTGTCACTGTAATCTTCCATACCTTCTGTAAAATGACTGCTTCTTTTCTGTCTCTAATCACCCTAATTTATGTTTGGCTCAGAGCTTGTTTTACACTATACTTAGAAGTTATCCAGCTACAACCAGAAAAGTAGCTAAACTGCAGGCCTTTGTTTGGGGTTTTCTTTTGCAGTCCAAGAGGAATTGACACTCCCCTCCCTCCACACTACTGCAGAGGTGTTAAAATTATCACTGCACTGAGAGACCCTTGCAGAATCAAGTGCAATTGACAGCTCATAATGGAAAGGAAGGGACTTCCAATATATACCTCTTCCCCTCTGCCTGCAGTAGGAAGATGTATTTATTTATTTTAAATAGTTTCATTATTTTTTCTGGGTGCAGGTAGCAGAAACTGCTTGATTATTTTGGTTTGTTTTATTACTAGTAACAATTGATTTACCCCTTACTATATCTACAATATAATATTACTCTAACTTAGGTTTGTGTAACTATTTCTTTCCGAGGAGCTGTCTTCTGGCATTTTTTTTTCTGTAATTTCCTGACATTTTAGTCTCCAGATTTGTTAAATTAAGGCAAAACACTAATATGGCAAACATGACTCTATTATACTGACACAGTAAAAGAATGTACTGAAAATTATCTGTATTCCACAGTCCATGCAGTGCAATGATTTTTTTTTTTCGGGGAACGGGACTGGGCACTGAATATTTTAGGAAACTCTGTATCACTTACATTAGTCGTAGAACTAATGCATTCTTTTTGAACTTACTGTGCTGTTCTCAAATTCAACTACAAACTATTAAGCAATTCTCTATTCCTTGCCTTAGCATCAATAATTTCTCTTTGAGGCACTCAAAGAGAAAAAGGTTGACAACATCAACAGTGACCAATAACCCCTCATCATTGTAGAACTCCTGCTTCATATACCTTAAAAAGTTCCATGAACTGTGTAAAATATATACATAGTCCTTAAATTTTTTTTTTAAATACCATCAATACAGATGGCTAAAGGATGGATGGGTCTTAGATCCAGCAGCCAAAACAATGGGATGTAAAGGAGGATCACCTAGCTTCTTATAAACCTTAGGGATGCCAAAAATTGCCAAAATCACTGGAGAGTCAACTTTCAGAAACTTGTAAAAGGCTATAGTCAATGACATCCTGGTCAAAAAGGTCCTTTAAAAACAAATCAGTTTTATAATAAACAATATTAAACTCATTTCTTGAAGTTTTATGATATTGCAATTCATTGTTTAAAAGCTTATTCATTCTGTACAAATAGTCAAATTGGTCCATAATGACCACCCCACCCCCTTTATCAGGTTTCATTACTCAACTCATGGTTGCTAATTAATTCATTCATAAGCATAGCTTCCTCTTTCTTTAAATTACTAACATGCTTAAACCATGACTGCTGAAGTTGTTGTTTGTCTTTTCCCGCTTAGGGGTCGCCACAGCAGGACTCCGGTCTGCTAATGATTGGCAGTAGATTTTTATGGTGCCGAGTTGCCAGCCCGATGCCCAGCCTTCAGCGAAGGCATGCCCATTCATGCATGTGACTTCTGAAGTACCATTCTTAAATCCTTTTCACAATATTTTTCATATAGCAGCAGAGTAGAATGAAAGGGAGGGTTACAAGTACTGGCACACACAAACTTATCATTGTGTGTGGGAGTGGTGGGCAAGCCATGAAACATGACCTTTAAATTTAGTTTCCTAACAAACAACTCAAAATCTATCACTAGATCTGCAATATCATAATGGAAAGAAGGCACAAACGTAAACCCCTTACCAAATAAGTTAAAATGGTTACCTTCAATAAATATATGACTAAAATTAAATATCTTAAAACCCTTGTATTCATTGACTACCTGTCTGTTACTTAGTTCAACATGGAGGGGATGCTGAATAGTCCCAGTATACCCTGGAAAACTCGAAGAATATATATTAGTGCAGGACCACCCTATCGCCTGTTTCTGTAGGGGCAATATTTCTTGGTATAGTGATTCATTAGCAATCGACTGTGACACCATTGCTCCTGGTGACCCATTGTGTGGCCATTAATCCTCTGGGATATTTTTTTATATCACTGAAGAGGTGCAAAATCCACAGAGTCTAAAAAAATCTAAATGCCCACCTTCAATATTTCCATCTATACAATGACATCTCTGGGATAAAACAATATGAAAATCAACACTATGATCCCTGCTCACATTAGACTGGCCTCTTTTATTTTTAACCAAAGGTACAAGATAGTCTCAGAATAGGTAATCCATCTCTCAGGAGCTTATTATTTTTGATAGAAACTAACATTATCAAAAACAATACAATAATCACCACTAAAATGCTCACACAATTAATCCTGTTTAAGAGACCTATCTAGAGGATGAATTTTTTTCTAACAGTCTATTCATTTCCTTCTTATTATACTTGATAATAACTCTAATAATATCAAGTCCACAGTTACCAAAAACTGTCAATAATAGTTCTATGTCCCCTTTGAGCCCATTATGAAATTTCCACATACTGAGCCCTTTTGGGACATGCTTCCTAGCAATACATTCATTAAGGTAAGCATTGTCCGCCTGCAGCGATTTTAATTTTGATAACTTTTTTTCAAAAAGCCTCAACTGTTTTTTTTTTTTAATTCCACTTACTGAAGAGGCCCTGGTAAATGAAAGTTGTTCAACCAGCTTGTAATATTGATTTCACCATCAAAAACACAAGAAGCAGATTCAGTGTCCCTCGATGGGAGATGAACAAACTCCCTATCTGCTTGCATCATGGCAAATGCATTTGTGGATGATACCATGTTGGATTTCTTTGAACATTGCCCAACAAATGGTCACTGCAATTCTGAAACCAAGGGGGACTTGGATGGAGCAAAAGAGGATGATATTTGCTACATATTTACTACTACCGGTATAAGAAGCTCAATTAAATCCATTAGCTTTCCATTTAAAGATGCAAGAGCTCCACCTTCCTCATCGCATTATGACGATGCCGTCCCTTCGCTCTGAAAACTATTACAGTTGTACCAAACAAAAGTAAATAGCTCCTGCAAAGACATTTGGGACACACTCTCTGTAAAAATACAGCTCAAACCAAGAAAAACAGAGAAAAACCTTGAGGGAAAACAACAAGGAACCAGAAACTTTTGAGGCGGTCCCAAAGTGAAGCAGGCTGTGCTAGTGCACATAAACTTGTATGTACACACACAATAATGTGGACAGAACAATTTAACAAATAAAATGCTGAAAGCTTTCATCCCTACACAAAGAGCTTCATCAGAACATTAAAATGAAACAAACACCACACTTAAATAGCAAATTCAAAAGGACACATGACATTAAGTAACCAGTCATATCCAGGAACACTCAGTTGAAAAATTAAAGTAACAGTAGTTGAACAATAAAATCATTCATGCAATAAATCAACATAAACTTAGTCTAAGCATATACAGAAGCATTTTTTTGAAGTATAACTAAAGGGGTAAAGATACAAACAGCAAAAGCAAGGCATGAGCTCCAACTACAATTTAGCTGCACACATTTTGAGAACATTTAGGTGAAATCTTATTATTTACACCAGGATCTGGTCAGCTTCTAATCTAAGCTACAAAAGAAGCTCCTAGTACTCTAGTTTCTGTTCCCAAGACCCCGCCAGGGGGTACTCAGTTACACTATAACCCATAGTTTATAGTGTTTTTAAGTGTATCAGATATACTGCCTTATCATTCTGCAATACCATCACTTTTAACATTACCCAATCCCAAATCAGGACTATCGTGCTAAAAGATGGAGAGGTGACAACCCCAGTATCATAGTTCAATGCACTGTTTTGAAGACAACTGAAATTAATTTGTAATGGCTGTGTAATATAACTGTCAGACATGCTATTCATAATCACTATAGAGGAAGCGCAATACATAGTTATGCTAAAAAAAATAACATCTGTAAAGGCAGCTTACTCAGTAATAATGGAAAGCAGTGGATCGCACGTAGGTGCAAATCCAGAAGACAATGACACCATTACGCAAACTCCAATGTTCTCCACTATCACTTGAAACTGTTATTGCCACTAAATATGATAAAAGTAAAATGTTTCTCATTACTGATGAGCACATCTCTTGGCTGTCCATGACATTAAGTAGGAAAATTCTTAACACCGAATGCGCAGCATACCTCTGAACTCCCCAGATTTTCATAAAATGTCCAGATTTCTTGCCTCATATTTTTGTTGTGTTCCTCATAAAATATGTGCTTTTCTGACAAATTACTGAGGACCAAAGTCACTAAATAAGGCATACATCTGAGTTTCAGACTTCAAATCCTTCAGAAAATGCATACTAATACAAATCCAGTTATTTTAGCAGCTATAAGGGCAATATTTAAAACTTGCCCTTAGTTTTTGGGCTTTGTCTCCCCATTATTTTAGGCTTTGTCCAGATTTCCTGCACTAAGAGGTTAAGAGGTATGATGCATAGCATGCCCTTCACATGTGGAACAGTGAGGAAATTGGACTTTTTTAAGACTCAAAATAAGGAACATGTCTCACAATGAGGCACTTGATTGTTATGAGTAACAATATAGAGGGTTTTCTACCATTATTTTTAGCATTGCCCATACCTCTCAACCGTCCAGATTTTTGTAGAATGTCCAGTTTGTTTAATATTTTTGATATTTTCCTCATAAAATTTTGGTTTTCTGATAAATCATTGACATGTCATTGCAGACTTGTTTGTCTTTTTGGCTTTTCCCGGTTAGGGGTCACCACAGCGGAACTCCGGTCCGCTAATGATTGGCAGTCGATTTTTTTATGGTGCCGAGTTGCTAGCCAATAATAAAAAGACGTATCCGCGGTGGTGCAGTGGTAGCATTGTTGCCTCACAGCAAAAGGTTCTCCCGTTCGATTCTCAGCTGGAGTGTGGGGAGTGCCTACTGTGTGGACTCTGCATGTCCTCCTCACGGTTGGGTGGGCTTTCGAAAGACATGCGTAAATGGGTGTGCCTTCGCTGAAGGTTGAACGTCGAGCTGGCACCTCGGCGTTCATGAAAATCTACTGCCAATCATTAGCAGACCGGAGTTCCGCTGTGTCGACCCCTAACCAGGAAAAGCCGAAAGACAACAACATTTGAGTTTAAAACTTCATGCTCTTCAGAAAAAATCATGCTACTGTAAAAACCCATTATTCTATCAACTTTCTAAGTTTGCAAGAGCAATATTAGAATCTGTCCCTGTTTTTGGTCCTTTGTCCCCTTCTTGCTCTAAGAGGTTGAGAGGTATGGCTTTGCCTCTGTCTGATAAGCAAAGAAGTTGAAAATTGTGGCCGAGATGATATGCCGCTGCAGCTCCTAGATGTTATGTTACGCAACTGTCGTAATGTTTTGATAGCTACGCAACGCTGGTGTGGTACGGTGTTCTCAATTACCGCTGCTTGCTCATTGTACCACTACACCATCTTAACTGTAACAGTAACAGCATGAACTCATGTTCATCATGAACTCTTGGCTTAAATGCCATCCTTGACCAGCTTTATTCTTCGTGCCTTTCTCAAAAACACACACACGTGTTTTATTTCTGAAAGACCATGTTATTCACACGTGCCCCAAATCAGGACAGGGGAAAAAGAAGCAACACTAACACACTGGTGTGTATAGTTCATCTTGGCGTAGAACACACTGGGTTGTACAGTTCATCTTGGCGTAGAGCACCGCCGTATATTTACGCAAGCAGTTATTTCTAAACTAGCCTACGCCACTAGCGTACTTTACACACGTAATTGTGGACTAGGATTTTCTGTCGCAAGAAATCATTAGGAGAAAATCGTAAAAGAAAGACAGAACAGGGAATGATGTTGCTAGTGAGGTTACCAGAGTTCGTCCAGGAGGTGCTGAAGTTGGTGGTGATTAAGTTGATCAAGGTGCTGCGGTTCTTCGCTTTGAAAGTCAGTGTGGCCACTGTCAGTGTCTCCGTCCGCCATGGTTGCCACAGCAAACAATATTCATCATCAGCATTCGGCGACAGTTGCTAAGGTTGTTGTGTGTGTCATTAGTATCGCGATAGTTCAAGCTATAAATGGTAGTGCATGCTACTCCATAAATTAAATGGTATTGCATGCTGTTTCGTATCAGCCTTTCTAAAGGTTTTGAGAATTAAGTAGCGTGAAAAAATACCAATCATTAGAATTTTATACTTATTATTTGGAAATATATGTTGATGCAAAAGAAAAAAAAACTTTTAACTTTTTATGTTAATTAATGCAATAGCTAAAAAAATTATTTGTGCCTTTGCTCTTTTTGCTTTGTTAAAAATTCTAGAGTAAAAAAGTTAAGAGGTATGAATTGATCTAAGTTTTTGAAACAAAACCTGCTGGTCAGTCACGAAGCCAAATATAAATTAAAATATTAAATAAAACCCACTTATGGTGCTTAGATACCGCTCAAATTTAAAAAGATTATATGTGTGTGTGTTAACGCCTATTACCAAAGAGTAATGAAAACATTTACACTAACCGAAACGGGCGCTGTGTTTTAAATGTCACGTCACATAATGTATTTAAGCAGCTATGTTTTCAGTACATCATGTTTGAAACTTGCATAAGTGATGATTACAGTTTCAGACTGCGTACGTATTTGGAGTCCCTTCGAACTGGTGCAAGTTTGGGAGTGCGCAACATTGTACGACGGACTTCTTGATTTAGGCAAAACTGCTTTTGGCAATCTGGGATACTGGCAAATGCGTTGCAGCATATGTGGTCACTAATATGAGAAAGTGTGAATCACGGTTGGGCATGAGTGTAGAAACGTTTTGTTGCTCTGTTCTATTAAAACGTTTCTGTGTGTGTGTGTGTGTGTGTGTGTGTGTGTGTGTGTGTGTTTTTGGGGGGTTTTTTTTGCTAGGTCTGGAAAAGCCAAAAAAAAAAAACATGCTGAATCTTTACTAAAACAAACCTACTGGCTACTAAGCAAAGTTGATGATTTAGAAAACGAAACAGAGAGAGAAATAAACAATGTAGGAGTATAGAGTATGTGGTTTGCCTCATAAAATGGAAGGAGAAAATGTGGTTAATTTCCTCACCAGGTAGATTCCAAAAGTGTTAAACCTTCTGGAGCAGGAGGATTGATTACTTAACTATAGCTTTCTCACAAAACCTCCAACTAAGGACATAGTCCATCCCGGGTCTATAATTGTTAAATTCATTTCACATGTGGATTTAAAAAAAAGTTTAAATCAGAACTGCTTGAGTAAACCCCCTCTGAAAATTGGTAGTTCTGTTATCAGATCTCATAATGACTATTTCCAGAAAGTAATTTAAAAAAGGAAAGTTTGCTTACCACTATTAAAGTCCCTAAAAATGGTATTAAGTGCTACATTTTATTTCCAGCAAGATTAAGACTTTCTATCAGAAGAAGCAAGTACTTTTGACTCTTAGGTTTCCTTTTTTAAATCTAACAAGGCAAGCACATTTCAGGGAAAAATGGACTGGACAAGCCTAATCTGGATGTAAGAGTGTTTGCTCTAACAAAAATAAAATAAATAAAATTACTCGTTAAAATGGAACAGTAATACAATGGAATAAAGTGTTTATCTAAAAAGTATATTAAAGTATATTTGTGTCTATTCGGTAATCTAAATCTAGAAATTTCACACGAGTCCAGAAGTATAGCTAAAGAGAAATGAAAGGGCCAGTTGTCTCTGGTGCAAGGTGTTAGGGGGCACAATTTCCAGTTGCTGGTATGGACTTTATTGCAGTATCTGCATTCAGAAATGAATGCCAGTGCTTTAATTGTAATGAGGACTGAAGCTCTGAAGTGCTTTGTGGGTGGTATTATGACTGTAGCAAGACACTTGTTTCATTAGTAAGCCATTTACTGCTGTTTTGTAAAGGTAGAGTACTTTTTTTTTGTTTTTCATCTTAGTATTGAAGAACACTAGATTGGATAATGACAATGAGCACTGGATGAGCTCACTACAGCTCTGCACAACACTATATTTTTCTAGACTTCAGTGCGACGTTTCTATTCATTTTCTGCAATGATTTAAATTATTAAACCTGGTGGACTTCTTTGAGACAGTTACCAAAGTTTTAGACGAGGGAAAGGAGGTCCACACAGCCTACCTAGACCTCGCAAAGGCTTTCAACACCATTCTCCATTCTGGTATTATAGACAAGCTCACCAGCCTGAACATAAACCCCTATGTCACAAGATGGGTTGCCAATTGGCTCACGGATAGAACCCACACGGTGAGAGTTGTCTAAACCAGTTACAAGTGGCGTCCCCCGGGGCTCAGTCCTGGGACCCCTCCTGTTCGGTATATACTTCTCAGAGGTACAGGCTAGCACAGGAGGACTATGGCTGACCAAGTTCGCAGACGACTGCAAACTGGGGGCCATAATTGACTCTCCAGCTGATACAGACATCCTCCAGAAGGGTCTCACTGAGACGGATACCTGGTGTCAAAATCATGGCCTCAAGCTAAATGCCAAAAAGTGCATAGTCATCCCCTTTGGAAAAAATAAAGTACCCGCAAGCTACCACATACATGAGAATCCCCTAAATACAGAAAATGTAATAAGGGATCTGGGGACCCAAGTAGATAGTAATCTCTCCGTTGATAATCATATTGCCAAGGTGGTTAGAAAATCCTTCTATGTGGTCCACCTAATCACAAAAGGGCTCTCATCTAGAACAAAAGGTTGTGCCCCTCTACTCATCACTCATCAGACCCATCATAGAGTACAACACCCAATTTGGAATGTACCTTACAAGACACCTGCAACAGCTGGAAAGACCACAGAAGTACCTCATCAAGAGGATTACTGGCCTCAAACATATGCCCTATGCAGCCCAACTGAAGAAACTCCAGCTGTACTTGGTTGCATACCGCTTACTCAGAGGTGATCTCTGCCTGACATATAAGGCCACGTCCAACCCAGAATTGATGGACATGCTCCACCTAAAAAAAAAAACAAATCCCCAAGAGCCACACGCTCTAGGGATCTAAACCTCACCACAACGATAAATAGGACGTGCTGGAGGGATAAATTCCTGTCCCAGAGACTTCCCATGCTTTGGAACAGGATTCCAATCTACATTAGGCAGAGCCCCTCACTAACACTCTTCAAGAGAAACCTTGACAAGTGGATGGGAAACAGAAAATTTACCCCGGGGATCACAGTAGTGGCTCTGCTGGACAGAGGCACAGGGAACTAATGGCTCTGCTAGACCAAGGCACATGGAACTAATCTAAGGGGGCGGTGAAAGCCAACACATTCTGGCTAGGCTTATAGATGCCCTCAAGCAGATAGCCTAGTACTTACCTATGAACCTATAGGTTTTGAGAATACATATTTATTTGACATTTGTTAACCGGGTTAGTCTGACTCGGCTACAAGCCCTTTTTCAACAGTGGCACAAGGAGAAAAGCTCCAAAACAAAAACATAAACCATGAATTGGTGAAGCACCCTCCAAGAGGAAAAAACGCTGAGAGAAGAAGGGAGCCACTTTTGAGATTTTAAGTATTTTTTCTCTGTTTATTTGCTAAGTTTTTCTGCATAGCTGCCTAGCTTGAGCATTTTCTGGCTTGTTAAACTTGATTTCTGTATTAGTAGCTGTATTTAGAGCACAACCAAAAGCTGTTTGCTGAATTTCCTGTTTGCACTTAATTTTAAATCGTTTTTTTCTTAAAACTTGCATATTTTCTGTCCTTGACCTAGCACTCTTGTGTGGGGTCATTTACTGCACTGTTATAACTTGATATTACTTGTGAACCTCTGCTATCTCTGTAAAAACAAAAACAAAAAAAAAATCTTGCTTTTTTCCCACTTTTCTGAGAGTTGAAAAAGTTCAGTTACAGGCTTGCTGTTCCTGAACTGTTTGAAAGTTTCTGTGAGGCCATTTTTGCTTGGGCTGAAGGAGGGTCTCTGTGTTCATCAGTGGCAGTGACTAACATTGAGCAGCTTCCTGCCCTCGGAGAGGTGGTTACTGACTTGAAACTGTAGTTTTATTGGCCACTAGGGGTCATTTCCATAACTCCTTCATTTGTCCTCAGAGGAGTGGTTTAAGGCAGTAACTTGTAGTTTATTGGCCATTTTGGGTCATTTCCTGTCTTTTCCAGCCCCCTGCTATAAAGCACGCTTTAGCGCGCATTAGCGCGATTTAGCCCGATTTAGAGCGGAGTTGCTACTGTTGCACACTAGGGCAGCAGCGGTTAAGCAGGTTTAAACTATTCGGGCTACCTAAAGTCCACTCTTCAAATTTTCCCTTAAAACTACCTTCCTCGAACTATACTACTGATCTAATCAGCTTATCCTATAATTAAAAAGATCATCTCTACTTGACTCCAAGTAGACTATTCTCTATCTGTTAAACGTAGCACTTGCTCCTACAGTACTTATTACCTTGATACGGCACTCTTGTCATAGATAGTACCCCAAAAGGCAACCCCCATTTCTCGGTCACCCACGTCCCCCGGAATCTTTTTTAAAGTTTTTTTGTCTATTCCTTCTAGCATGTCGAGGGATCAGTTGCTAGTGTCCTCTCCTGCTCAGCTGGTTAACCTGGGAATATTGAGGCAATGTTACAATTGCCTCATGTACACAGACAACCCTCTCCTCCTCCCACAAAACACAAATACATGCGAGAGATGCAACTATACGGCCAAACTGGAGGCTGAGCTCTCTCAACATAGGACTGGCATGACCAGTCAGGAGGAGAAGGCTACCACACACACTATAGACCCAGTCTCACATAGTACCATTACAACCTCAAATCATACACATAAACACACAAAGACATACTCGGAGGCTCTGATCAAAAATCTACCAAAACAGCAGAGGCCACCAAAGCAGACACCCAAACAACCACCACCTCAGAACACAACACCTGCAACACATAGACCTCACAGTCAGAGTGTCAAACAGTCACAGCCCTTAAGGCCAAACACAATGCCAGACACACTAGTCATTGGTGACTCCATAGTCAGACACACTGGCGTCCCGCTCACCAGACTGAGTAAGGAGAAGGTCACAGTAAGCTGCCTGTCGGGCGCTAGAATCCACCACATAACGCAAGCACTCAGGTCTCTCAACAGCAGGTACAAATATGACTCAGTCATTGTCCACGCTGGTGTAAACGACCTGAGACGTACCTCCTTGGACTACATGAAAAGAGACATTGAGGAGCTCTCTGATTATGTAGCCCAGGCAGGTATGACCCTGACCTTGAGCAGTATCCTACCTTCACCAAGAATGATGCCACAATACAGAGATAAGATGATCAGCTTTAACAATTGGCTTAAACACTGGTGTCATTCAAAGGGGATCCAGTGTCTGTCTGCCTGGGACGACATGCTGGACAAGCCACGCTGCTTCGCAAGGGACGGCTTGCACCTGTCACCCCTGGGATTCCGGATATTGGCAAAGGCTCTTGCCACCCCATAGTGCCTTTTTAGGCAAGGCTCAAATTCTAAACCTACCACCCTAGAACACAAAAAGGAAAAAACTAAGGGTAATGCTGCTCAATGCCAGAAGTCTAAATCTCAAAATGCACGCACTCGAGGCCCTTCTCGGTATGGAGAACATCGATGTCTGTGCTGTGACAGAAACCTGGTTCAAGGCTCCTGAGAGCACCCCAGCGCTATCAGGTTTTACCTCATATCATGCGTTCCAGCCCCAAAATCCAGACAATACCAAGAAAGGAGGGTATCCATATTCATCAAGGACACCCACACCTCAAGACTGGTGGCAACGCACGATGCATCGGAGACCATCCAGGTGCAATTAACCATAGGCAAGACTGCTCTGCAAATTGTAGCATGTTACAGGCCACCCTCACAAACTCAGGAACCTCACATGGCCTTCCTGAAAACACTAGAGGGATAAATGTATCACCAAACACCATCATACTAGGTGACTTCAATTACCCTAATATAGACTGGGAACACTACTCAAGCCCAAACACCCTAGCCCAAAAGTTCCTGGAATTCATAAACTCAAATGCCATGGAACAACTAGTCACCATCCCACAAGAGGAGATAACATACTTGATCTCATCATCACGAACATGGGAGCACAATGTTCAACACCGGAGGTGTACCCTCACTGGTGAGATCAGACCACAAACTAATCTCGCTGGAGGTCCTCATCCCACCCCCACCTGAAATAAAAAGACCACAGTAAAGAACTTCTCAAAAGCCGACTTCACACTTCTAAAGACTAGTGTGGTCTCCTTTAAGGACCCCGAGCGTGGAAAACAGTACTCAAGCCGCTGAATCACTTACAAATGCCTTCTACCAGCACCTGCAGGACTGCATGGATAAGGCAATCCCAAGCAAAACAAAGACTCTTTGTACCAAAGGCAAGCGTCCAGTCTGGTGGACCCCAGCCATAAACAAACTCTACAACAAAAGGAGGAAGCTACTACAAGATAGAGCAAAATCCTTAAAAGGTAAGACACCCTTGATCACTATAAGTAAAAACTAAGAGCTCTCATAAAATCATCCAAAGCAAATTTCGAGAGAAAAATAGCTAAAGACTCAAAAGACAATCATAAGGCCTTCTTTAGCTATGTTAGAAACCTGGGAGGAAACCCCAGATATGCTCAGAGCTAGTTCAAAATGATGTGAAGATTACTGATCCTACAGACATTGCCAACATACTGGCTGACAGGTTCAGTGCAAACTTCTCCCCTCCCCAAAGGAGAGATATCTATACCAAAAGATTGCAGCCCCCAAACATCTCCAGCGCCCAAGTGAGAACTGCTCTCTCCAAAGCAAAAACACAGCATCCATGGGACCTGATGGTGTCCCCGGCTGTGTGCTCCATGAACTCAATGAGGAATTAAACCCACAGCTAGGACAGCTGTTTAATCAAAGTCTTACCTCTGGATACGTACCCAGGAGTGGCGCACTGCAGCTGTGGTACCACTTCACAAAGGCGGTGCCTCCACCGACCCTGGAAATTACCGCCCATTAGCTTGACAAGCCTTATCTGCAAAGCCATGGAGAGGATCATAATGGACCTCATAAATAAAGACATAGGGAATTTGCAGACTTTGGATCCAACCCAGTTTGGCTTTGTCAAAGGCAGATCATGCCTTTTAAACTTGGTTGACTTTTTGAAACAGTCACCAAAGCCATTGATGAGGAAAGGCAGTCCATACAGCCTACCTCGATCTGGCTAAGGCCTTCGATACAATACCCCACTCGGGTATCATTGAAAAACTCATCAGCTTAAATGTCAACCCATACATCACAAGATGGGTTGCAAACTGGCTGAGTGACAGAACCCACAGGGTCAGAGTTGCTGGCGCCATGTCAGACTCAAAGCCTGTCACAAGTGGTGTCCCACAGGGCTCAGTCCTGGGCCCACTCTTGTTTGGCATCTACTTTTCCGAAGTACAAGCAAACACAGGAGGGTTATGGCTGACAAAGTTTGCAGATGACTGCAAACTGGGCGCCATAGTAGAAAACACATCTGATACAGCTATCCTCCAGAAGGGTCTCACAGAAATGGATAACTGGTGCCAGAGCCACGGCCTAAAGTTAAATGCCAAAAAATGCATAGTCATACCCTTCGAGAAAAACAAGGTTACCCCTAGCTACCAAATAGGTGGCAATCCACTGAGCACAGAAGAAGTTATCAGGGACCTGGGGACCCAGGTTGATAGTAGTCTGTCATTCGACACCCATGTAGCTAAAGTAGTTAGGAAGACCTTCTACATTGCCCACCTTATCATGAAGGGATTCTCATCTAGATCAAGGGAGGTCATAGTCTCCCTTTACTCATCACTCATCAGACCAATGATTGAGTACAATGCCCCATTCGGAATGTATCTGACCCGACACTTGCAGCAGCTGGAGAGGCCACAAAAGTTTCTCACCAAAAGGATAAAGGGTCTCAAAATCTGTCCTATGCTGCCCGACTGAAAGAACTCCAGCTCTATTCAGTTGCTTACCGCTTGCTCAGAGGTGACCTTTGCCTAACATACAAGGCCATGTCAAACCCAGATTTGATGAATATGCTTCACCTCAAAAATCTAGATCCATCAGAGCCACAAGGGCGGAGACTTAAACCTTGACACGGCTATTAATAGGACGTGCTGGAGGGATAGATTCATCACCCAAAGACTCCCTATGCTGTGGAACAAAATCCCGGTACATGTGAGGCAGAGCACCTCGCTGGCCTTGTTCAAGAGAAATCTTGACCAATGGATGGGAGATCACAGATATACCCCAGGGATTACCTCAGTGTCACTGCTCGACAGAGGCACAGCAAAATAATGGGTATAGTTCCCCATACTAAAGGGGTGGCGTAAGCCACAAAACGATGGGCTAGGCTTGTAAATGCCCTCGGGCAGATAGCCTAGTATGAACCTATGAACCTATGAACCTATGAATGAATAAAAATACATAAACCATACCAAGATACACCAGTAGGGTACCTACTATACAATAAAGAAATTCTAAGGTATGTCAGTACAGAGACAGATTTTTAGACAAATCATATTTAGTTCCGTATGTACAGAGGGTAAAATGCATATAAAAGTTAGTGAAATATTAAATTACAGTTTGATTGATGAGGGGTGTAATTAAAGTAAGATATGTTACAGTTCTTATTTGACATTAAGGTAGAATTGCCTGCTAGAGGAAAAGATTGAAAGAAATAGGGGTAAGGAACATATCATTCCTTTAATTGGTCATATTACATCTTAAATGCAGTCTACCTTTTCAAATGATGTATTTTATTCTCTCAGGGAAAGGACTATATTTATTCCATATTTACTGGTAGGCTCTGCCCTACAAAAGTCTTCTTCCTTGTTTTAATGTATTTTATTTACACACACAAAGCATAATCATTTAATTAATATTAAAAACATATTTAGTATTTTAGCTTATTCTGTCATATATAAACATTGTTTCACATTCATTTAATTTTTTTCTTTCAAAAATGCAGTATTACATTCCTAATATCACTTTACATGATTAGCGTATTCTTTATACAAATCTTCTCATTAATATTCTCTGCCATGTTTTTTGTGGTTTTCTCTTAATATAAACATTTTCTTATACTAAGAGTTTTACCTTTATAGTCTTGAGTCAAGAATATTTCCGCGGTGGTGCAGTGGTAGCGTTGTTGACTCACAGCAAGAGGTTCTCCCGTTTGATTCTCAGCTTGGGTTGGGAGTGCCTTCTGTGTGGAGTCTGCATGTCCTCCCTGTGGTTGAGTGGGCATTCGAAAGACGCATTGAATGGGCATGCCTTCGTTGAAGGTTGGGCATTGGGCTGGCAACTCAACACCATAGAAACCAACTGCCAATCATTAGCGGACCGGAATTCCGCTGTGGCGACCCCTAACCGGGAAAAGCCAAAATACAAACAAGACTTGAGTCAAGAATAATGCTTCAGGATGTGCAAAGTACTTGTTTATTCCATAAACAGCGCTGGGAGACTGCCTTCACAAAATTTCAGATCAGTCTCAGAACAAAGAAAAATAATATTACATATATATCTTTTCTTATCAATTTCATGCATGCAGAACTTTGACATAACATAGCTTTTACCAAATCATACAATTTTAAAATAATTTGCGCCCTCATGCTTCTCGCTTAGAGCTTCACGTGATGACAAATTTACTTATTTATTTTCTGAAGAAGTTCCATATTAAATTAAAGGGATGAAAGCATTTAAAAATATTTATTGTTGCAGTTTCCTTGGCTGCCCTTTTTGGTTGTTCGTTTGTAGTTTGAGGGGTTTTTTTAATGCTGCTTTGTATTTTTTAAATAAGCTTTCACAACTTACATTTTTTCTTACTGAGAGTGAAGAGGTGATGATGCTGCTGCCCCCAGTATTATAGTGAAGTTTGAAGTGTTGAGCAAGTGGACTGGTCAGATTTACCATGTATGCCACAGACATAGCCTTCCTGTCTAAGCAACACTAAAGATAACTGTCATGAGTTGCTGAATTTCAGCTTCTGTGTCTACCATACTGCTGAATCTGTGCTGATCGGTTAATCTGCAAGCTGAGATGACCAATCTGAATCTGTGCTGATCGGTTAAGCTGCAAGCTGAGATGACCAATCAGCTTCAAGAAAGGTAGAAACAACATAGAATTTCAGGTTTACATTGTAAACTCTGGACATCCAGAGAAAGCCCTTTATTACTAGACAATCTAGAAAAAAACAGGTGTTCATTAAGTTTCTTTGGTAACTCAGCATTTCACTGAAAACATCATGGTGTGTCACCTTTGACATGCATGTCATAGGTTCGCCATCACTGCTATAGATTAAACATATGTTTCTAAAGGGATACAGTCTGTAATATTGTAATACAGAAGATAAAATTGAAAGAGAATATTTGCTGAGTTTTATTTAAATAATATACTTATAAATAACCTATATAAAGCATTTGTTTGATGCTCTAGCTCTTGCTCTCTTTCTATATATATGTATACATATATATATATACACACATACACATACACACACACACACACACACACACACACACACACACACACACACACAGAGGTCTTCAGATTTTAAATAAGTAGAGAATTAGAAGGGTAGTTTCAATGGGATTTCTATTCAAACTAAGAACCTTAAGTTCCATGGAAGGGAATAGGTTTACTTGTACTTTAGTTATCATCATTATTGCTTTTTGTTTTTGTGTCTGTGTCAGATAAAATGAGTTTTCAGGCAATAGCTTACCTTTTGTTGTCATAAATCCATTATCTTAAGGATCTGGGTTATTCTGGATGTAATAAGGGGTAGATTGGTTTAAGTACTTAAACTGCATGAAATACAAGAGGCCTTTTTTCAAGAAACCCATTTATTGCAAAATGATGTTAAAAGATGAAATGCAAATGAACACGCAGAACTAGTAATTCTTGCTTTAAAGAAAAGAGAAGGGGCAGCAATATTATGGAGATATTCTATTATAATACCTAGGTTTATTAACTTGTACAGTGACGATAAAGGTATGGTATATATGGTCATTACTGAATATCAAAATATAGGGCCAGATTTATGAAAGCTTGCACGGAATTGTAGAGTAGAGTAAGATGTCAGACAGCCAATATGTCTGCCGAACGATCCAGCAACAGCTGGCATAGGCGTACATGAGAGCTTCTAAAGCTACTCTTGCATGGACAGTGTCATGGTATGCAAATTACCTCATTTGCTGCTGAAAGCTATGCAAATGAGGTAAATCTGCAATCCAGGAAACACTAACCTGTCCAAGGAAGAGTAGTGTTATCTACAGAAATGTACTCCGTTAGTAACATAGTACTGTTCTGCAAATAGCTAAACAGAGCTATGACAGCTCCAAATAAAGGATGCATCCAGTTGAGGAAGCATGCCAATGGCCAAATATAAGGCCATTGGCATTTTTAAATGTTTAAAATTATTAAAATCTAATTTTTTCCCCCGATCTCCGATGTTTAAGCATAGCGCAGCGCCGCGTAAACGTGCGGCGCTTAAAAAACAAGAAAATAATTTAAAAATAGCCAGAAATAGGCATTTTCACTAAAAAGCTTATCCTGCCATGCAGGTGAATGGCAGGTGACATCATGAGGGTGTGTGTCAGAAAGGCTGTATGCTTATTGGAGCACAGTATCTTGTGTTTGCCCTGAGTTGCTCAGGATTGCAAGAGGCGTGTCTACAGTTGTCCTTTTTGAAAACCAGAAACCAAAGATGTACACTGTGAATATATCTGAAATTTCTTGCAAACGTGCACAAAGCATGTGTGCGCGTTTGCGCGGCACTGGCCCGGACGGAAACAGAAAGGGAAAAGGAAGGAAAAGTAGTAGCAGGAAGTTAACCAAGGAGAACTAGCAGAGCTGCCAGGTGAATATATCAGAATCAGTCAATTACACAGGCAGCAGACTAGCCCAGCCCAGCCTAGCACTTTAAACTCTGCAAACAGCAGTATCCCCTGTTTTTTCCCAAGAAGTCTGCAACACTGCAGTATACAAAGAGGGAAAGCTTAAAAACTTTAAAGTCAGACAAAATGTTAGGGGCTGCTCTTGCTATCATAAACAAACATGTGCAAGGTGCTGAGGGTGGTGATGTTGTGAATGCTGCTGAGCAACCCACAGTGAGGAGACAGAGAAGAGTGTACAGACCCAGGGTATCCTACCAGGGGCTACATGAGCTGGAGATAGTGTGGAGCGCTACAGAGTGGACAGAGACCTCCTGCAGCAAACTGTTGAGCTGTGCCGGCCACGCCTCACACACAGAACCAACAGAGGGGAACCCATCCCAGTGGATACCAAGGTATGTGTTGGCCTAAGAATACTCGCTACAGGTACCTTCCAAAGGCCAACTGGTGATATGATGGGGATTTCACAGGCATCAGCATCCAGGGTACTGCACCAGTTCCTGGATGCCATGTCAGCACATGTCGGTGACCACGTATATTTCCCCAATTCCCGTGAGGCATTGGCCAGCAATATGCATCTTTTCCACCAAGTAGCAGAATACCCTGCGGTAGTGGGTGCAATAGACTGCATGCACATACACATCAAAGCACCACTCGGTGAGCGGGGTAGGGTCTACATCAACCGCAAGGGCTTCCCCTCCATCAACTGCCAGGTCGTGTGCGATGCCCAGGGCATAATAATGAATATGTGTGCTGGCTGCCCTGGAAGCTATCAGAATTCCCACATCTGGCATCTGACACAGCTGTACCAGAGATTTGCCAATGGGGACATCCCTGACGGTCACCTAGTGGGGGATGCTGGATATGCACTGGAGCCGTGACTGACACCCATCAGAAAAGCACACACACCCGAACAAGAACTCCATAATGAGGCACACGCACAAACAAGAAACATTATTGAGTGTGTGTTTGGGATGCTCAAGTCACGGTTCTGGTGCCTGGACACATCTGGAGGAGTCTTGCAGTACTCACCAACTACATGTACTCAAATTGTCATGGTATGTGCCATGCTACACAATATGATCCTGCAAAAACAGCTGCAGCAGGAACAGCATGGGGCAGGTCCAAAGAGCCCCCCCACCATTGCCAAGGCCTGCACAGGCACAGCATGACTTGGAGGAGGAACAACCTCAGCCTGCCCCAGTAGGCAGAAGGAGGCGTGCCCAGTATGCCCTGGCCTTGGCAAAGAGGCAACGCAGAGCAGATGCACTGACTCAGTAGGAACCCTGGAAATTACACCTCTCTCTGACTCGCACATACAGTAAAATGGATGCCTAACTTGACACTACCTGTTTTCAAACATGTATAGGGAGTGTACTATGTGCATCCAACATAGGCAGCCCTGCAGCACTATCTGAGGCATGAGTGCCCTATTTTAAGCAATATAAAGCCCTGCTATGGACATTTTACCAGTACTGAGCATATTTAAATACAATTGCGCATAGCTGCTCACCGTGCTAACCAGCGCAACGTTGGACAATGTTGAGCAATGTTGGGCAAAGTCGGGCAAAGTCAGGCAAGGTCGGGCAAAGTTGAGCAAAGTCGGGTAAACACGCTCACACCTGCTTTACCGTTCCTTAAGCAGTCTGGTCTGCCCAGCAGGAAAATAAAAAGCAGTGACAGGGCTTGAACTCAGGATACTGTGCACTATAGTCACAGTACTGAACCACTAAGCCATGACAGCATTTCACTGGCACAGACACAACTTAACTCACTCACACATACCAGTTAGGGGGGGTCACATACCTAACAGTCACAGCCAGCAGGACAAATGTAGACAAATGCAAACATAAACAAATGATGTATCATGACCTCTGAAGAAGCATATGAGTAACCTCCCCCAGGCCTATGCAGATAGATAACAGCAGGCCAGGCAGTGTGATGTGGGTTGGGTAGGCTATGAAGTCACAAACTAATATGCATGTAATTAGAAGCTAAGGTCTGTAGTACAGTGGTATGCCTCAAGCCAGTATGATAGACAACAGTACAGACTGAAATGGAGTACCTGACATACACATTTGCTAGGTCTACACTGCTATAAGTGTCAGGTGAACCCCTCATCCTATGTACACCCACAGTAACAATCATTTGTGCCCCCCAGGTAGAAATGTACAAATAATAGCTGTCCCCGCTGTATGTAGAAATATTGATAAGTCTATGCAAAGTGACTCATGGAAGCCCTGCAGGAACAGCGTGCTTCCTGTCGATGTACAACACAAAGGTGAACCCTGAAGTAAAAACCAACTTGATTTTCATACACATATAGTATATATGCTCATACTGGGCATGCTCACACATTTAAATTTAGCAAATTTCAGTCAGCAACACACTGAAAGGTCATACTGGGCATGCTCACACACTTAGGCCATGTCTGAGTACAGCAGTGGGCCACACATATCTGGCAGTTGCAGTTTTTACTCCAGACACTTGCCACTATTCACCAATCCTGCCTTGTGCACACACTGATATGAAAACAGACCCATATAATATATTGGACACCTGTCATAATCAAACTATGCACTCTAAGTACTTAAGTTGTTCAAAGAAAGTGAAAAACCAAAGAAGATCAATAAATCTCCGATCAGTATCATCAAGAAACAATGAGCACTCCTAACATTATCCAAGCCATGGTCAAAGAGTCCATAGAGAACCATGAAGCTTTCTTTCGCTATATCATAAATATCAATGTAAACTCATATATGTTCTGAATCAGTGCAAACTGTAAATGAATACATGTACATGACTGACATTGCAAACATCTTGTCAGACAGGTTCATACATATTTACCCCCTTCTCACTGACAAAAGGGCCCATTATCATATCTGGAGATTGTGAAAACCTAGAAATCACATATACAATGGTTAAACTGCTCTTTCCAAACCTAAAAACACGGCGTGTATGGGATAACATGGTTTCCCTGGCTGTGTCATATGTGAACTCCAAAACAAACAGACCCTGCACCTGAACAGTCTGTTGAGACTCACCATCTGTACAGGATATGAAACTGTTGAATGGGTTACAGCAACATTTGGCACACTCCACGAGTGTTGGTGCACAACAGACCTTGGGAACTATTGTCTTATAAGCCTAATAAGCCTGATGTGCAAGGCAATGGAGTCCATCATTATGGAACTCATAAACAGAGCTATTGAGAGCCTACAAACACACAACCCTACCCATTGTGGTTTGGTCAGGGGCAGATCATGGTTGCTAAACCTGCTAGACAGTTTTCAAGGCAGTCACCCAGGACATACATCAATGAAAAGAGCTACACACGGCCTACATAGACCTTGAAAAGCCCCTTTCCAACATCCCACACACATGTATCCACAAAATCAACAACCTGTGCATAAACACGTATGTCATCTGATGGATTGCCAACTGGGGCACAGATAGATCCCACAAGGTAAGAATTGTGGTCTCCTGTTCAAGCTGGTAACAACTGCTGTCCCCCATGGCTCAGTCCCGGGACCCCTCCTGTCTGGTGTATACTTTTCAGAAATACAGTCAAACACATGAGGGCTATGTTTAGCATGGTTTGTGGATGACTGCAAAAAGGTTGTCATAATCGATGTTTGGAACAACAGAGACATCCTTAAAAAGGGTCTCAGTCAGACAGATGTGGTGTCAAACTTATGGCTTCAAGCTGCAGTAATACAAATACCACATAGGTGCCCAACACCCTAAATATGGAGGTAATAATAAGGGATCTATGGACACATGTGGATTGTCATCTCTACTTCCAGAAACACATTCACAAAGTGGTTAGAAAATCATGCTATATGTTCCCACAAACTGCCAAGGTCTTTGCGTATAGGTCAAAGGAGGGTCCCTCTACTCAGTCATCAGACCCATCATAGAGTACCACAACACACTTGCGATGAATCTGACTAGGCACCTTCAGCAGCTGGAAAGACCACTGACGTACCTCAACAAGAGCATTACTGGCCTCAAACAGTTGCCCCATGCAACAAGACTGAATTTAACTCAATCTGTACTCTGTTGCATAATGTCTACTCAGGTGATCTCTGCCCAACAGACAGGTCCATGTCCAATGCAGAACTGATGTACATGTGCTCTCTGAAGTAAACCCAAGCTCACTGTACTACATGCTGTAGGGGTATCATAATCACAACAATAAATAGAACATGTTGGAGGGATACATTACTAACTCACAGACTTCCCTTTCTTTGGAACAGGCTCCCTCCCAACCTACATTAAACTGAGTCCCTCACTGACACTCTTCCAGAGGAGCCTTGATGAGTGTATGTGAAACTGAACTGTCACACCATGGATCACTTCATCAGCTCTATTACACAGAGGCCTAGGGAACTAACTCCATGGGTGGTGATAGCTGCACACTCTGGCCATACTAATATATGCCTTCAGGCAGATAGCCTATTACCTACCTATGTACCTATATATATATATGTAGGGGGAACACAGTATAATAAGCCAAAGATGGATGGGCAGAGATGTGTGTAAGAGGGTGACCATGACAGGGAGCCATCCAGGACTGTCCCACCCAGCACACATCCCAATGGCACAAAAGACATGAGGTGCACATCTCACCCACTGTACATAACAGCCACCAGTATCTGTAAGCATTACAGTGCATGTGGTCCATGTGCCTGCTGTACAACATGACGGTACAATGAAGTACACATCTAGTATCTGTAGACATGTACCTATCACATAGTCTACTACATACCTACCTATGAACCTATCTTCAGTAAGGCGTATGTTAGCCTAGGCAGGTTGTGCAGCTTTTACCACCCCATTGGGTAGTCTCCCAAGCCCTCATTCTAATAGTTAGTACCCTAAGTCCCTTTCTACTGGGGCTGCTGGTGTGATGCCTGGCAAGAATTGTCTGTTTCCCATCCACTCATCAAGGTTCCTATTGAAGAGTGTCAGCGAGGAGCTCTGTCTGATGTACATTGGGACTCTGTTCCACTAAGGCAAGTGTCTGGGATGGTACTCTATCCCACCAGCATGTTGTATTCATTGTTGTGATGAGGTTCATATCCCTGGAGTGTGTGGGGTGACTCAATTTTGTTATCTGTAGATGGAACATGCTCAGCAGTTATGTGTTGGACATGGCTCTGTATGTTAGGCAGAGTGTGCCTCTGAGTAGGCGGTATGCAACGAAGAACAGATTTAGTTTTACCAGTTGTGTTGCATAACACAACTGTTTGAGGCCAGTAATCCTCTTCGTGAGGTACCTCTGTGGTCTCTACAGCTGCTGGATATGCGTAGTCGAGTACATCCAAAATGGTGCATTGTACTCAATGATGGGTCTGATGACTTAAGAGTAGAGGGCCACCACTACCTCTTTGGATTCTGATGCAAACCCTTTGTTGATTAGGTGGGCCACATAGGATTTCCCAATCACTTTGGCAACATGGTTGTCAAAGGAAAAATGACTATCTACTTGTGTCCCCAGATCCCTTATTACCTTGTCAGTTTTAAGGGGGTAACACCTATGTGGTAGTTTGTGTGTACTTTGTTTTCACTAAAGGGGATCACTATGCATTCCTCCACATTGAGCTTGAGGCCATGATTCTGACACCACACATCTGTCTCAGAGTCCCTTCTGGAAAATATTTGTGTCATCCGTGGAATCTATTATAGCAAACACTTTACAGTTCCCAGCAAACTTAGTCAACCACAACCCTCCTGTGTTGGCATGTACATTTGAGAAGTCTATACCAAACAGGAGGGACCCCAGGACTGAACCCTGGGGACACCAATTGTTACCGGTGTAGAGTCTGACATGTAGCCAGCAACTCTTAATTTGTGAGATCTATCTGTGAGCCAGTTTGCAATCCATCTTGTGATGTATGGATTCATGCCCAGGTTGGTGAGTTCATCTATGATACCTGACTGGGGAATGGTGTCAAAGGCTGTAGTGAGGTATAGGTAGGCTGTGTTGAGCTCATTTCAATCATCTGTAGCCTGGGTAATGGTCTCAAAGAAATCCACACAGTTCAGGAGGCGTGATCTGCATATTATGAAGCCAAACTGTGTGTGCACAACTGTGTGAAGGTTCACAATCTCTTTATTGTTGACTTCCATTATGATTGGCTCCATTGCCTTAAAGATCAGACTCGTCAGGCTCATAGAGCATGAATGCCAAGGGTTTTTTGTGGCCTCACTCCTGTGGAGTGTGAAGAACATTGCTGTGGAACATTCTATGGGTACATATCCTGTACAGAGCATGTAGAGAGAGGTGTACATATCCTTGATGAATATGGATACGTCCCCACCCTATGTGCTATGATCCAGGTCCTGATGCTGGAAGGTATGGAATGAGTAGTATCCTGGTAGTGCTGGTGTGCTCTCTGGAGCCTTGAACTAGGTTTCTGTTACTGCACAGATATCAATATTCTCCATACTGAGATGTGCCTCGAGTGTGTGCATCTGGAGGCTGAGACTTCTGGCAATGAGTGGCATTTAGCTGACTTTGTGGTTATTTGTGTTGTTTATGGGGATTGGTGTGTCCTGAGTGACCGGTGTTCCACACCTGAAGTCAACGCCTCATTGGTCCCATCTGACCATAAGCTAATTACCCTACATATCCACATTCTGGACCCACACCCCATTAAGGAAACCATGTTAAAAATGTCTCCAAAGCCAACTTCATGCTTCTTAAGACAGAAGTGCTGAACTTCAGGACACCCATGCAGATGGACAAAACTGTTACAACTACTGAATCCTTCACAATTGCACTTTATAAGCACTTACATGAGTGCATGCATCGTGCTATCCTCCAAGAAAAGGAAGCCAATCTGGTGCTCCCCTGCCATAAACAAACTGCACAACAGAAGGAAGAAACTGTTGCAAAAGAGGGTAAAATCCCATGAGTGGAAGAGCTCCCTGGTCAGCCTCAGGAAGAAGTTGCGATCCCTGATAAAATCCTCCAAAGCTAGTTACGAAAACAAAGTCGACACTGATTCTAAAGACAACCACAAAGCATTCTATAGCTATGTCAAGAATCTCAATGGCAACACTCAGATCTGCTCTGAGTTACAGCACAATGGCACTAAATATACAGACCCAACTGATATTGCCAACAGCTTGGCAGATAGGATCAGTGCTAACTTTACCCCCCTCTCACCCATGAAAGAGGACATCTCTATACAGGAAGAATGCAAAATTGCTGTCATCATGGTTGCACAGGTAAAAACCACTCTCCAAAGCCAGGAACACAGCATCCATGGGACCAGATTACATCCCAGGCTGCGTTCTGCATGAACTACAGAACGAACTGGCACCACACCTACGTACCATGTTCAATCATAGCCTCACCTCAGGCTTTGTGCCTGTTGAATGGCGCACAGCAATGTTATCCCACTACACAAGGGGGGAGCCACCAAGGACCCCGGGAACTAGTGCCCCATTAGCCTGATGAGCCTGGTCTGCAAGGCCATGGAACGTATCATCATGGAACTTATAAACAAAGACGTTGGTAATCTCCAAATTCTGGACCACAACCATTTTGGGTTTGTAAAAGGTAGATCAGGTCTCCTAAACCTGATAGACTTCTTTGAAGCAGTCACCAAAGCCGTAGACAAGGGTAAGGTGGTTCACACAGCCTATCTACATCTTGCCACAGCTTTGGACACCATCCCTCACTCTGGAATTATGGATAAACCCACTAAATTAGGTATAAATCCCTATGTCACAAGATGGGTTGCCAACTGGCTCACTGACAGAACCCACACTGTGAAAGTAGCAGACTCCAAGTCTGACTTCAGACCAGTGACAAGTGGAGTACCACAGGGTTCAGTCCTGGGTCCTGTCCTGTTTGGTATCTACTTCCCTGAAGTACAGGTTAACATGGAAGGTCTCTGGCTAATGAAGTTCCCAGATGACTGCAAACTAGGAACCATAATCAAGACTACTAACGATGTGGACATCCTACAAAAGGGCCTCACTGAGACAGATGCCTGGTGTTAAAGCCATGGCCTCAAGCTCAATGCCAAAAAGTGCATTGTCATCCCCTTTGGTAAAAACACTGTACCCATGAACTACAACATAGGCGGTAGTATACTTAACACCGAAAGTGTGATAAGAGACCTTGGGACACAGGTGGACAGTAGACTCTCCTTTGATAATCACATCGCCACAGTAGTCAGGAAATCCTTCTACGTGGCACACCTCATCACAAAAGGTGTCTCATGCTCAATAAAAGAGGTCATTGTTCCCCTCTACTCATCACTCATTAGATTCATTATAGAGTACAATGCCCCTTTTGCTATGTACCTCACAAGACATCTACAACTGGAAAGCCTGCAGAAATATCTCACAAAGAGGATTAGTGGCCTCAAATACATGCCATACACAGACTGTCTCAAAACATTCCAGCTTTACTCTGTCGCATATCGCCTACTCAGAGGTGATCTCTGCCTAACATACAAAGCTATGTCAAACACAGAGCTGTTGGACATGCTCCACTTAAAGAAATCCCAATCCCTCTGAGCGTCGGCCCCAAAACCCAGACTGAAATACAAAAGGAGGGGATGTATCCATTTTCATAAAGGATACCTACAACTCCAGGTTAGTGGCACAGCACGAGGCCTTCGAGACCATGCAAGTGCAACTAACATTGGGCAAAGCTGCTTATCAGATTGTAGCCTGCTACAGATCACATACCTTGTCTCAGGACCCTCACTCAGTATTCCTGAGAACACTGGGAAATATAAAGGTCCTACCGAACACCATGATATGAGGAGATTTCAACTACCCAAACATTGACTGGGAGAATTACTCGAGTACAAAGTCCTTTGCCCAATGCTTCCTAGAGTTTATAAACGCAAACAGCCTGGAACAGCTGGTCACCATGCCCACTAGAGGTGACAACATACTGGACCTAATCATCACCAACATGGGGGATCAGTGTTCCACACCAGAGGTAAACCCCTCGCTGGGAATATCAGATCATGAAGTAATCACACTGGACATCCACATCCTGAACCCCCCCCAATCAACGAAACCACTGTGAAAAAAGTTTCAAAAGCAAACTTCACACTTCTCAAGACCAAAGTGGAAAGTTTCAAAGCCCCCTTGCTACAGGATAATGCTATCCAATCTGCAGAATCCTTTACAAGTGCATTCTGTGAGCATCTACAGGGATGCATGGATCAAGCCATCCCAATTAAAACCAAGACTCACTCCTCCAAAAAGAAGAAACCAATCTGGTGGTCCTTGCCCATAAATAAGCTATACAACAGAAGGAGGAAACTAACACATGATAGACCAAAATTCCAAAAAGGAAAGGCATCACTGATCATTATTAGCAAGAAACTACGATCGCTCATAAAATAATCCAAGTCCAGTTTCTAAAGAAAAATTGCCAAGGAATCTAAAGATAACCACAAAGCCTTCTTTAGCTATATCAAACATTTAGGTGGCAACTCTCAGATATGCTTTCAGCTTCTGCAAATTGGCAAAACAATACACTGAACCAACTGACATTGCCAACATCCTGGTGGACAAGTTCAGTGCAAACTTCACACCCCCTCACCCCCAAAAGGGTCCGTGTCCATCCCAGAAGAATGCAGAGCCCCAGACTTCATGGACATGCAGGTAAAACAGCCATCTACAAAGATAAGAACACAGCATCAATGGGACTGGATGGTGTCCCAGGCTGCGTCTTATACGAGCTGCAAAAGGAACTAAACCCTCACCTACATTCACTGTTCAGACTCAACCTTACCACAGGCTATGTACCCAAAGAATGGAGTACAGCAACAGTCATCCCGCTCCACAAAGGTGGTGCCACAACAGAACCTGGGAACTATTGCCCTATAAGCCTACCCAGCCTGGTCTGCAAAGCTATGGAGCAAATTATCATGGAACTCAGAGACATTGGGAACTTCCAGACACTGGAATCTACCCAGTTTGGCTTTGTTAAAGGCAGATCCTGCCTCCTAAACCTAGTTGACTTCTTTGAAACAGTTATCAAGGCCATAGATGGAGGGAAAGTAGTCCACACAGCCTACCTGGACTTCACAAAGGCCTTCGACACCATTCCCCACTCTGGCATCATAGACAAGCTTACCAGCTTGAACATTAACCCCTATGTCACGAGATGGGTGGCCAACTGGCTCACGGATAGAACACACATGGTCAGAGTTGCGGGTGCCATGTCCGACTCTAAACCAGTCACAAGTGGTATCCCACAGGTTTTGGTCCTGGGACCCCTCCTGTTCAGTATATACTTCTCTGAGGTACAGGCAAGCACAGGAGGACGATGGCTGACCAAGTTCGCAGATGACTGCAAACTGGGGGCCATAACGACTCTCTGGCTGACACAGACATCCTCCAGAAGGGTCTTACAGAGACAGATACCTGGTGTCAAAACAATTGCCTCAAGCTGAATGCCAAAAAATGCATAGTCATCCCATTTGGATAAAACAAAGTGCCCACAAATTACCACATAGGTGGTAATCCAGTAGGTACGGAAATGTAATTAGGGACCTGGAGACCCCGGTAGATAGTAAACTCTCCTTTGATAATCACATTGCCAAAGTGTTTAGAAATCTCTTCTATGTAGGCCACCTAATGTCACCTAATGTAACCCACTTTGTCAAGTCTGATGATGTCACCATCCTACAAATATACCTGTGGAAAAGAGAATTCCTAGTAATGTGTATAGTGTGCTGTGTAAATGTGTACTGCTGTAGTATCATAATGTAGTTAGGTAGGGGTTTGAATCCTGCACTTGCCAGCTGTGTGAGAGAGTGTGTGTGTCTCCCTGGAGAGGAGCAACCTTTTTGGAGACTACCCACACACCTTGAAAGTGGTATAGTCATCTTTGTCAAGTCTGATGATGTCACCATCCTACAAATATACCTGTGGAAAGGAGAAATCCCAGTAATGTGTATAGCACGTCATGTAAATGCGTACTGCTGTAGTATCATAATGTAGTTAGGTAGGAGTTTGAATCCTGTACTTGCCAACTTTGTGAGTGTGTGTGTGTGTCTCCCTGGAGAGGAGCAACCTTTTTGGAGACTACCCACACAACTTGAAAGTGGTATAGTCATCTTTGTCAAATCTGATGATGTTACCATCCTACAAATATACCTGTGGAAAGGAGAACTCCCAGTAATGTGTATAGCACGTTGTGTAAATGCGTACTGCTGTAGTATCATAATGTAGTTAGGAAGGAGTTTGAATCTTGCACTTGCTTACTGTGTGTGTGTGTGTGTGCTCCAAGTGTGTGACACTGTTGGTCAATGTGGAGTGGGTTTTGCTTTTTCTAATGTATGACATATCACAATGACAACTGTATGTGCATTGCACATGTAAGGTAGCTGTGGGGCAAATACATATGCATACATGTGACCTCAATTATTTCATAGGTGGGTATGCTGCATTCTCCATGAACACATCTGTTATCTTTGCCAGAGTGTGCTGGTGCTTTCCAGACCTTAGGCCATTTCTGTATGCTTGTGACAAGCTTAGCCACTGCAGTGATCCCTGGGCTACGTCATCCATTTCACATCCACTCATCATGGTTTCTATTGAATAGTGTGAGTGAGAGTATATGCTTGAGGTATATTTGAAACCTGTTCAAAAGCAAGCAAAGTCTGGCAAAGATGACTAATCACTATAGGTGTGCAACAACCTCTGTGGATCTGCATGCATACCCTTTATTGCTTATGTGTTCCACAGAGGGATTTCCAAAACCCTTTGGTAATGTGATTATCAAAGGAGAGATGACTTAACACATGACTCTATGTATACATTAGTACCTGTTACACATTTTGGGGGCTACTACCTATGTGGTACTCTGGGGATACTTTGTTTTGTAAAAGTGGATAACTATGCTTTCTTTGGCTTATAGCTTTACAGCATGAGAGTGACACCAGTTATCTGTGTGTATGATACCCTTTTAGAGGATGTGTGTGTCATCTGGAGAATAAAGTATAGCCCACATTATGCATTGTCATCAAACATGTGCAGACATATCCCTACTGTGTTTGCTTGTACCTAAGAAAGCTATATGCCAAACAGGAGTTGTCCCGGGACTGAGTGCAGGTGAATACCAGTTGTTACTGGCATAGAATAGTACATGGAGGCTGCAAATGTTACTGTGTGTCCTACATCTGTGTGTCAGTTGCCAAGCCATCATCTAACAATTGTTTATGGGCAGGCTGCTGAGATTATGTATAATACTAGAATGTGGGATGGGTATGAATTACTGGTGAGCTATAGCTTGGCTGTGTTGACCTCCCCTCCCTAACCTATAGCCTTCTTGACTGGCTTGAAGTCTACTAGGTGTTGGAGCCATGATCTGGCCTTTAGAGAACCTAAGTGGGTATGGTACAGTGTTTGCAGATTCATAATGTCTCTGTTAATGAGTTCCATAATGCTGTTCTCCATAGCTTTCCAGATAACATTTGTCTTGCTTATAGGGTGAGAGTTTCCAGGACCTGTTGTAGTTCTACCCTTAATCAATTTATGTTAACATTTGCACTGGGTGTGATGAGGGTGGACAGGTTTAAGAATAAATGTATATTAGAGTGTCAGGCCAGGTTTGAAGGTTAGTAGACCAAGCCAGATAGGCAGGATTAAGTTGGTTTGTACATGTGCTGAGAAGGGATGCAGAGTATATTGTGAAATAGATGCTAAGGATGAAGCCACCAGGTAACAGGAAAAGAGGAATGCCAAAGATGAGGTTTATGTCTGTGGTGAGAGAGGACATGCAGGTGGATGGTGTGACAGTGCAAGATGCAGAGGGCAGGAAGATATGGAAACAGATGATGTACTGTGGCATCCGAAAGAAGACGACGTTGTAGCTCAACCCTTGTGGACTGTGAACACCATTACCGTACGTCATTCCACATGTATGTAACCTGTATAGAGGCTTCATCTGGACAGAGCGTTTAGGTGAGTGGTGACTTCATATGTCAGCTTGTGTATGACACAGCCAGGGGCACTGTCCAGTACCATTGCCACTATGGTATGGACCTTGTTAAAGAGATGTTTTAATTAGAGTGTCTGTGAATCATCAGGTATTACGTTCTGTAGGACTGGAAATGTGGCCCTTGTATAGCGACAGGGTGGTGAAATTCGCATTCAAACTATCTGACAAGGAATTGGTAATGTCAGTCAGATAAGTGTACTTTGTGACCATTTACATTAACTGTGACCCAATCTCAGATTTCCCCTGTAGATTATGAACAACAGTAAAGAAAGCTTTAGTGTTGTCTTTGGGATTGTTGCCATTTTGTATTTTGAAGGTCGCCTTGTATGTTTATTGAGGGATTGAATTTTCCCAATGATACTGACCCTTCTTGGTATGTAACTCTTTTTTGGTATAACATCACACCTTCTATTATATATTTAGTTTATGGCAGGGGTCCATGAGACTAATGCACTTTTACTGTATAAGTGAGAATTTCTTGTGTTTGTGATAAAACAGTCCATGCAACCCTGTAGGTGAACAGTGTGCATTAATACAGGATTATGCAGCTGGGACAGTGTTAACCTTAGTAACGCAAACCAATGACAGATAATAACAACAGCATCACCCACAGCACAGTGTCAACCTGTGTCATACACACACATGCATACTCAAGTGCCAAAATGTGTGTAGTACAATGCATACTGGCCACCAATAGAAACTATGGAGTGTTAACACTGGCCAATACAGGGCATGTCACCCTGCCCATGTGTCCAATATGCATGTACATGCAGACAGTGCACCTCCACCGTGTTCACAAATGTACACCTGAAAACCTATGCTGCACACACCCCACACTTACTATCCACTGTATAACACATGCTGACACAACTACACACATCAGCCAAGTGGCACATGGGCAAACAAAACACAATTGGAATAAACACTGGTGTAAACAATGCAACATTGCTAATTGCAGCTTTAATGCATCATGCCTGCTCAGCTACACCTTCAAGGATATCATTACACTTTACTGCTGACAACATGCTACACATTCAACCATTGCTATACTTTATCAAAATCACCCTGTGCATCAGCACCATGTTAGCCTGTTCCTGCATCAATGTTACAGATGACAGGAGGTGGCACAGGTTTCATCATATGCACAGGGTGTGTTGTTGGTTTGCCAGAGACCTACACTGAGCCATACTGACATGTGTGTGTGAGTGTGTGTGTGAGGGCCATGAGTACTGTTATGGGCCAATGTTGATGTAATGTGTGCGGGTATGTGTTTGCCCTAGGTTTCTGGTTTATGTATGTGTGTCTGCATACACACAGTTCCATCATCTGACTGCCATATACAGGAATTTGTGGGGCAGCTACAGACTGTACCTGGCAGGCTTTACAGATCACAGTCTCTGGCTATGGATACGGAACCTGTGCCTGGAAGGGGTGCTACAGACAGTATCAGGTACTAATCCAGACTGGGTACTATCCAAAGTGGTTGACATATGTCCACTGGATCCAGGTCCCTGCTGGGACTGGCCAGAGCCACGTGCATGTGGTCTTCTAGGACGGTCTATGGACAGCCCCGCCAACATTGCTGGGGCTGGTACTGGCACTACGGAAGCGGCTGTGACTTGCTGGACATCCACGGCGACCTCCAGCTGCTGATTTTGCTGGCATACGTCCACATCGATGTCTCAACCGTCCCGCACTGTCCTGACACATGTACATGACATTGTGGAGGTCATCCAATGTCTCACCCCGTCTATCAATGACCTCAGTGTAATTACGTATGGCACCTGCTAGGTCACGGGTATTGTCATTTACAGAGGTGTTATGAGCCCTCTGTGCTCTTAGTCCCTGTCTGGTGTACCGCTCCATTCGTGCCTGTGCCTCCATGTCAGCCTGGAACATGCGTGTGGTTGAAAGAGTTGTGGCACGTCTGCCAGGGGCATGATCACCAGCAGTGCTCTGACGAGAACCCCTGGGCATCTGCCTATGTGGTACTGTTCCAGACATCTTGCTTTGGCTGCTGTGTCCTGATACATGTGCCATAGATACCACACTGTCCTGGCCAGTGCCAACTGTACACTGTCCCTCAGATAAGGGCAGTGGTGATGATGGATGTACAGGCAGTATGACTGTGTGCATGGATGGGGTGGAGACTTGTGTACTGCCAATTGGTGGCCCAACAACAGACCCTGACAAACCTGCCTGTGCCTCAACACACCTATCCTCATGATCACTGTCTGTCTCAGTGACATCAGGTTCCCTGCTGTACTGAACCAGCCCCACCTCAGCACCTGTGAGAAGAAAACAGGAAACACACTTTAAGACCTGAACATGATGTCAGACCACATGCACATGCACACATGCTCATGCACACGCGCACATGCACACATACAAATACACTCCTCCCTAAAGCTGACACACACACACACACACACACACACACACACACACACACACACACACACACACACACAAAACACCAGCAATCTCAGAACATACACAATAGCAGGTGATGGTGGGGTACAGTATCACAAGCAAAACAGTCATATCACACATGTCAGCATGCAGGACATGTGTTGCTCAACAGCATGCAGTGCAAGTGTAGACAGTCTTTGTTACTAACAGTATACATGGCTTTGATGCATGTGTTTTGTTATTAGGTGATTGGCCTCCCCCTGGAACACAATGCATACATGGACACAACATTGCTGTGCAAGTATTCAAAACTCTGTAATGTACTGTGCACCATAACTCCCAGGTCTACATGCCATGGCTGGATGTGTATCTGTGTGTCAGATAGGTATCCAATGCTGATTACAGCCTCTGTGTCTTTAGCAAATAATTGTGGACGTGTTAATTGTGGACACGTTTTTTAGCACATGCATGATGAGTATTCACACAACATCACCAGTGGTGCATGGATAATTGATGGAATACCATTCGGCCACATACCCAATGTACGGTACTTATGGTGAGTGTAGATCATATTGTGGACATGCCAGTCTTATCCATGACATGTCATGCTAAAACACAACTGCATATTTAAACACTATACTTACCCAATATGTGTCATATGATCTAGCCACTCAATAGCATCACAAGACATATATGTGTCAGTTGTGCAAATGGTGATTGGAATGCATATTGTTTAGAGGTGCAGATGTTTGCACACACACACAACATTGAGGTGTATAGCAATGAAAGCTATGTATAGTACTGTGGTTACAATAACTAGATGGGGTATGGTACCATAGGCCATCATTATGAAGCATCATGTGGTCACTCAAGGCTACAAATGTTTCCCAAACCAACACTAATCATGCTGTACCAGAACTGTAATACCTTGGCTACATTCACCATTTCACAACCAGCTGTTACATGGGTTTGTAAGGAGGCCAATAAGGAGAATTCCCTGACATGAATGTGTAGTGTGTTGCAGAGTATTTGACTGCGCCATGGTAGGCCTCTACCCCTCAGGTATATTATGTGTAATGTGTGGATGAGATTTTGGATACTGGAGTGTGTCTTTACAGAGGGTTTGGGAATCCTTTATGTGTAGCATGTTAAAATGCTCTGTGTATGACATAGTTGTGTATGTTATGTGCATGTTGAGTATCAACTTTGCCTAGCCAATGGTCACTACAGTGTAGCCACATTTGTTTGAGATGGTCTGGGTATTGCATGTGTTTGAGGCAGCTAATCACATTAGTGAGATGTGCATGGTCTTACACCAAACATGCACAGCATGCATTATGGGTAGGTATGTTACATGTGTACATGGCCTACACCTTAACTGTGACATGAACTTTTTATTTACAATAATAAATGTAGAACATACTCACTAGCATCTGTCCGCTGCCTTGATGTCACCCCAGAGGGACCTACATAGAGATGAGGCAGTTTGTCAGTGGCCACAACTGTGGCATTGCTACTGTGTGCTTGCAATCTTACAGTAGAACAACAGTTTACATTCACAGGCCTACAGATTATGTTCCAAATGATCAGTATTGCACAACAACAGGCTCCACATTTTCTAACTACACACTCATCTCACATATGCATGATTTACCAATACAGATAACAGTAGTCTACAGATATGCCATGTTACCTGCATGCTCCATGTGTGCTTGCTGGGTGGCTCCAACCTCCATCATGGTGTATGTCTGCTGCTGTTGTTGTTGGGCAGGTGCCACGAGGCTTAGGAGCAGCTCCTCCACTCTGGTGAGGGGGGGATGGATATTAACACCACCTCCTGTTGCAAGCTGTTGTCTCCGCACATCAGAAGCACGCTGATGGACATGTCTGAGTAGATCACTTCAGTGGTGGCGTACCTGCTCATATGTCCAGTTATGCAGGCCTACCTCATTTACCCTCCTGACAACATCTTGCCACATTGCAGTACGTTCCTGCTGGTCCTGGCTGGATTGTGAGAACATTAGACTGTAGTGCTGAATTATACAGCTAGTAATGATCTCATCTTCAGCACTACTATAGCTGGGATTTCTGCGATGTGCCATGATCCCTGGAAGACATAAAGAAAAAATATGTCTGAGCAAGTCATATGGCACATTTAACATTATACAGTACAGATATCACTGAACTGCCATATATAGCAACCTATTAGCTAACTATTAGCTAACTAAGAGTGAAACACTAACTACCACTTATCACTGCTCACCCCACAACTGCTTGAAAGTGCCTGGCTCTTTCTATCTAATGAACCATGTTCTGCACAGCAACAAAATAAAATAACTATATAAGACTATACAAGAGTACCTAGCGTACTGTATGCAACACAATGCACCACTTAGCCACAGCAGATATACATCAAGCTGATGTGTAAAGAAATATGTCATCCATCACAATGAGAGTAAGGTCCAGTAAATGTATTACTATTATACCACACAACTTGCTAATGGCAAACCCGTGGCCAAAATATATGCACAATTGGGAATATAGGTCGCATACTGCTGTAGTACACTATAAATGTTGCTAGATACGCAGTTATATGTTTTACCACACATATGACAGAGGACATGTTACAGACATGCCCACACACACATCAAACATAATTACAGGACACAAAGGTATGGCAACCCAGATAAGCTTTACATGTGTACTATACAGTACTGTGTGTCAGTTACAAAACCTTAATCTTGAGGAATGTAATCTGTGATGAATACAGGGACCACACAAAACAGTGGATGCAAGCAATGTGGACATACACCATACTTTGCTGTACAGGCCCAGAGCTTCAAGTAGTACTACAGTACACACAGGATTTGGATTCAACATCAGTACCAATCAATAATCATAGATGTAGTGCTTTACCCTGTAATGACACACCCCAGTTAAAACCAAGGGACTTAATCACACTGTATGTCATAGCACTTTTTCTGCCTAGCAACAGAATTGACAGCTTTTGCTGGGATCAAAGCAAGGACCCATAATACCATGACATAAACGGTTTCCCACTAAGCTATCCCACAAATGCATATCTTTGACGTATTCACAAACACATTGACCATCACAGTCAGTCAACAGTACATAGAATCTATTGCAACAAGTAGATGTAGGTGTGTATGAGTCTCTCTCTCTCTCTCTCTCTCTATATATATATATATATATATGTAAATATACATATACACATCCATTGGTGTACATATACATATATATGTAGGCACATATACATTTCACCTTTCATAGTGAGAATATCAATTATACAAAGGATGTGAGGTGTACAGTAATGTAATAATATCACACAGTCTTGTGATAAATGCATTGAAAGTGTTCACAGCCCAGGTAGCTTTAGCAGGCTTCACTGGCTTCAACATTGCAAACTGAACAAAGCACCCACACTGTTTAACCACCACATGTCATATACCAGCACTGTATGCTTTCTTGTTTGTCACATACTAAAACATACATACAAATATGCGCATATTAACCTTCACCAACATATATATCTCCACCCTTCACAAACAGTTGCAATATGTCCCCTGCTCTATGCACATATACAGATGTGAATATATATGACACATATATATTTCTCCGTATGTGTGTGGCATACACACACAAGGTCCACATTGTTGTAAGTCCCTGGACCTCACAGCTGAACTGTTGGGCCTTGCTGCAACACAAACAGGTGTCACATGTGAACACACACTAACATTAGAGGGGTATATATAGCTACAAATGCTAGATAAGCATAATAGACTGCTATAGCAGTTGCCAATGCTAAGCTACACTTTAATATGACTATCATGCATGTGTTACTCTGTCACACCCATGTTTATATAATGGCAGCGCTAATCACCCCAACAGCCATTGGCCACACTACTGTACAGAACACAGATAACATGAAATCAGATCTTTGACATTTAATGCTGAGCTACACATTTCACAGGTATGTCCCACTGCCCACAGGTACACACTGTATTGTCCATAGCAGTAGTTAAGCAGGACATCTGTGCATAGATAAGTACTGCTGCCACATATGAATGGTTCACATTATGTAGACTACTCTTCAAAAATGTCTACTACATGCCAGTAAATACATATGTGTCACATACCTTTCCTTTGTATGATTTGGTATTATTTCTTTTTCCTTTTCTCTGTCTCTCTGTCTCGCTCTCTCTCTGTCAGTCTCTGCAACAGAGTGATTAAGTTTGTTGGCAGCGATTGCAGCCTGCTTTTGTAGGTATTTGCACATGAGCATGTGATGACCTGTGCACCAATTAGTGGCCACTATTTGTTAATTGCATGCAGCCTGCTGTGTAGTAATTGCAGTAATCACTGTCATAGCAACCCAGTACTATAAATTACTAACTCAGGTAGGCGTGGCCCTTTCAGCTTTCCAAGATGGAGATCATCCTTGTTTGCTGTGGACATCATTGTTTAAGACAGAAGGTCGGTATAGTTCTTATATCAGAAGTCAGGGGTGTAGCCAGTGATTTACATTTTGTACTCAGACCTAAATGTTGCTGCTTCCAGTACACACTTGTCAGTGTAGAAATGTACTCACCCCTCAAAATGCTAACCCAAGATACATGGGAAGATGTACTTTCTTTTCAAATGTTACAATTAACTGCCATACAAAGATAGTTATTGAGATGTATTCCTTTGGCACAAGAATTATTTGTGAACTGCTAGACTGTGAATATTCATTTACTCAGTTCTAAACAGTTTGTGTTTTTTTAGTGTTGACATTAGCACAAGCTGCTCAAGAAAACTGGACACATTTCAGTACTGTGAGTATGCTTACCTACATCCTTGGCAGACCCTGCACACACAGGTATATTCTACGTTTGGGTAGGGGTGCAGAAGTACAGAAAGCGTACGCATTATTGTGTGGATTTTATCTTGCTGGACTTACAGGGTTGCTATGTACATGTTAGTTTATCAAGGCAAGTAGTCTGTCTGCATAAATCCCAACTGTGGACCTATCCACATGGTAGACAGATATTAGCCTGTTATTCTTTGTCTGTGCACCACACAGGTCTTTTCAACACTAGAGCAATGGCATTGTTACAGTTGGTTGCTACCAGTACATGACTACATCCTTTTGTATTTCAGTGTTGCATTCCTACATAAGGGTATGCTTCCGGAACTCCTTCCAAAGCTATTTGCACAGTGTGTAACAGCAGAAAGGCTGATATGCCTCTGTGTTTCTGCCTCTACCAGACCTCTCAAACACTCAGGTACATATTTGAACAGACTCAGGGAAAAGTAGAGAAAAAGTCAGGGACACTTTTAAAATATTAGTGCCATTAAGTTGAGACTTTGAGAGAACCAGAGCATATGGATTAATACACCTTTTCTGAAGTAAAAGAAGTGTCTAACTCTTAATTATTGTCATTACTCATTACGTGTAATTCACCACCTTTCTGGCCAAAGTCAGTAGTTTTTGGAGGGATTCAGAGGGACAGAGCTAAATTTTGTTTCAAAATCAGGGACATCTCTGAAAATTAGGGACAGTTGTGAGGTATGGCCTCTGCCCTAAACAGATATGCCAGTGTTTGTCCTGCTATGATACTGTGTGGGGGTTGTAAAGTGATGGTGTAACATTATTTCCTGCTAGAATGGCTGCTTCTCTTATCACAGTCATGTAATGTAATCCCACAACAACTGTTGGTAAAGATCCACAGAACAAGTTGTGTGGTATGGCATTCCTATTTTTCCTTTACATTCACTCATTCTGATGCATGATATATTTATTTCAGCACCAACTTGTTGTATATCTACCATGGCTTAATGGTACTTCATGCAGTGTAGTATGTGCAAGGTCCGGGGTTCGAAACTGACAGAGGTGTTTTATTTTGCTGCTGCGCAGAACCAGTGCCCTCACATACAGAGTGACTAAGGCACTTTTAAGCAGTTGTAAGCAGGTTTGCACGGGGTTTGCGTGATGCTTAGCAATGCTTAGCTAAGCGCAAACAAGCGCACACTCGCGCAAACCCACTAACTACTGCTTAATAGTGCTTACTCCCGCTAACCCCCGCGCTCATGTCTTTGAAAAAAAAGAAAAATGGGGAGATAGGAAAGTGGTGAAAAAGGGGCACAAAGAGGGAAATACAGTAGGGAAAATAGTTCAGGATGTGCAGGATGGGTGTAGGGAAGGTCCATAACTGCCCATTTCTTTAACAGCAACAGCTGTGCATATGGAATAAATTTGGAGGTAAATATGAAACCTTCAACCCCTGAGAGAGGGGTGAGGACAACAAAGTATGTTGTAATGCCAATTAAATTACATTTTATGTGTCCAGGGGACATGTGTGCAAAATGGGCAGCTATGTATGGGGCGTAATTTTTTTTTTGGGAGCAGATTGCCCTTTTTTTTTTTTCAGGTGAGAGTGGAATGTGGGGTAGGGGAAGTAGGTATATTTGGGGAGGTAGGTTGGGGAGGTAAACAGACAAGACAAACAAGATGCATACAGGGGCGGAATATGACACATGTGGTGGGTGAAGACCATTGATGGGGAGGGATGTTTGAAAATCGCAAGCCCATGAGCCCACAGATGGCAACAGTGGAACTGAGATCCCCACCCATGGGCAGTCACCACTGCACCTTTACAACCCAGAGGGTGGCTGTGCTGGGGGCTGTGTAGGAGGGGCAGGCTGACCCGGGAGTTGCGCCACTCGTGCCTCAAGCTGGCGTAGAGGTTCTGCAACAGAACACTCAATCTCTCTATGCACCACAGCCCGGACCGTTCGAAGGGTGATAGGTGGCCCTCCACCACCCATGCTTGCATGGGGGGCCAAGCCCCATCCCCTGCAGCGCTTCCACCCAAAGGTGGCATAGGCCAATGGAGGAGGAGGTCCCAGGCTGGGTGCCATGGCCAGCTGAGGTGGGACAGGTGGGTCCACGGGGACCGGCCTTCCCATACGAACTATGTTTTGGAGAATTTAATAAAGATATGGGTTAGTAACAGTCAACAGCATTCCCAATTATTTATAACAGCATGCAGAAGTATTCCCATTAACCCAACACACCAGAGTTTCAACAGTTGAAATGCAAGCATAACACATGCATATATAGAACAATAGTGGACATTACAACAGTATACAGGTTTAATTGATGGCAACAGGCCACCAATATTGTGGTATTTGAACAGGGCACATGCATAGAAATAAATGCAAATATTTATAAACCAATAGGACATATGTCCCAACAAATGTTTTGAGATTAGACATACCCACTGAGGTGTGGAATTGCATTTTTTATGCACATACAGTAGGGTGGAAAAAAATAGCTCAATTAACAACTTATATATCCTTCTAGTTTACACTACATTCCTATTAACTGCAGTTATATGTCCCTTACATGTATTATTACACTACCCAATGTCCTTCTATTATGCAATTGGATTTTGCTAGATCATTATATACATGAGCTTTATCTGAAATACAAACTGTCCAGGATGCAGATGTTACTGCTACATATTTTGAGACTTACTCACACACACTACTGCTGAGATGGTATACTGACAGCTCTAATTTCATATAATTATCTAGCTATATTCAGGTGAAATTATCAGTTACATGCTAACAGCTCCCTACATTTCTGGCAGCACACTGACATTTCTGGGGAAAACAATACCAAGCTACTCATGTGCCAGATTAACCTGTACATGCTGGGCATGAACTAACAGTTGAGGGCTGTAAATATGCATAAAAGCTACTGCCACGCCCTTCATCCACTTTATATGGGCCTACCCAAGTGTGGGTTAACACTGCTTAAACAACAGTACTATTTCTAAAATGCAACAGTACAACAACATATCAAAGAAAATCACACAGACACACTCCAGGAATTATACCTTTATTAAAGAATTATTACACCTTTATTTATTGGGTTAAAACACTTTTTTGAAGGCTCTCTCATTTATTTTATATAACAGTACATGCAGAATAATTACTAACCTGCCTGGTGATGCAGCCTTTGCAGTCTATCTTCATGGGCTTGCTGATTCATAGCCTGGACACCTGCAGCTGTGAAATAAATGCAGTGACATTGAGAGATACTTATACATAGTATAGACAAGCATAGCAGTTCTTAACTACTTAATACAATGGCTACTTACTCAGTACTGGGGCATTTGCCATCCCACGAGCCTCCTGTATCCACTGGTCCAGTTGATCCTCCTTACGTCACTTCAGGTCAGAGTAATGGTGCCTGACCTGCTCACCAGTCTGAGGAACGCCAGTGGCACTGGTGAGATCACGAGCTAGACAGTTCCAGGCCTCCGTTTTGTATTGGGTGCCCTGGTACTGGCCCCACAGGAGTCTTTCCTCATGACTGTGGACAAGGAGCCAAACCATTACTTTGGTCTCCTCAATGCCCCAATGTTGCGCTCGAAATCAAGTGCCTTCTCCAACACCAGCCATGCTGACTGCAGAAGTTATGGCAAGTATTCCCGCCTGTGGATCTTAAATATGCCTCATTTCCCGCACTTATTTGTGATTGGCCAGTTTTGAAAAAAACTCAGCTGTAGGCACACCTGCTTAGCTGATGTTAGCAATGTTTAATATTCCTTTTATAGATATGTGTCTGTTGAAAGTGCATGGTTATGAAATGCTGTCATGGCTTAGTGGTTATGTACTGTGACTATAGTGCACAGTATCCCAAGTTCGAGCCCTTGTGCAAGGTCTACCAAGGATGAAGGTAAGCATACTCACTGTACTGAAATGTGTCCAGTTTTTCTGACCAGCTCATGCTAATGTCAACACTAAAAAAGCACAAAATTTTTAGAACTGTGTAAATGAATATTCACAGTATAGCAGTTCACAAACAATTCTTGTGCCAAAGGAATACATCTCTATAACTAGCTTTGTATGGCAGTTAATTGTAACAGTTGGAAAGAAAGTACATCTTTCCATGTATCTTGGGGTAGCATTTTGAGGGGTGAGTACATTTCTACACTGACAAGCGGGTACTGGAAGCAGCAACATTAGGTCTGAGTACAAAATGTAAATCTCTGGCTACACCCCTGGCTTCTGATATAAGAACTATACCAATCTTCTGTCTTAAACAATGATGTCCACACCAAACAAGGATGATCTCCATCTTGGAAAGAAAGGGCCATGCCTACATGAGTCAGCAATTTATAGTACTGGGTTGCTATGACAGTGATTACTGCAATTACTACACAGCAGGTTGCATGCAATTAGCAAATGGTGGGCACTAATTGGTGCAGAGGCCATCACATGCTCATGTGCAATTCCTACAAAAGCAGGCTGCAATCTATGCCAACAAACTCACTCTATTGCAGAGAATGACAGAGAGAGAAGCAGAGAGAGAGAGAGAAAAGGGAAAATAAATATTACCAAATTATACAAAGGAAAGGTATGTGACACATATGTATTTACTGGCATGTAGTAGATGTTATTGAAGAATAGTCTACATAATGTGAAACATTCATATGTGGCAGTAGTACTTCTTTCTGCACAGATGTTCTGCTTAACTACAGCTATGGACAATACTGTGTGTACCTGTGGGTAGTGGGACATACCTGTGAAATGTGTAGCTCAGCATTAAATGTCAAAGATCTGATCCATGTTATCTGTGTTCTGTACAGTAGTGTGGCCAATGGCTGTTGGGGGGATTAGCACTGCCATTATATAAACATGGGTGTGACAGAACAACACATGCATGATAGTCATATTAAAGTGTAGCTTAGCATTGGCAACTGCTGTAGCAGTCTAGTATGCTTATCTAGCATCTGTTGCCATATATATCCCCCCATGTTAGCCTGTGTTCATATGTGACATCTGTTTGTGTTGCAGCAAGGCCCAACAGTTCCGCTGTGAGGTCCAGGGACCGACAACAGTGTGGACCATGTGTGTGTATGCCACACACATACAGAGAAATACATATATGTGTCATATATATTCACATCTGTATATGTGCATAGAGCAGGGGACATCTTGCAACTGTTTGCGAAGGGGGGGGGTATATATATATATATATATATATATATATATATATATATATATGTTGGTGAAGGTTAGTATGCGCATATTTGTATGTAGGTTTTAGTGTGTGACAAACAAGAGAGCATACAGTGCTGGTATATGACATGCAGTGGTTAAACACTGTGGGTGGTTCATTCAGTTTGCAATGTTGAAGCCAGTAAGGCCTGCTAAAGCTACCTGGGCTGTGAACACCTTCAATGCATTTATCCCAAGACTGTGCAATGTTATTACATTACTGTACACCTTACATTCTTTGTATAATTGATATTCTCACTATGAAAGGTGAAATGTATATGTGCCTATATATATATGTGTGTGTGTGTGTGTGTGTGTGTGTGTGTGTGTGTGTGTGTGTGTGTGTGTGTGTGTGTGTGTGTGTGTGTGTATGTATATGTAGACAAATGGATGTGTATATATGTATGTATATATATATATATATATATATATATATATATATATATATATATATATATATATATATATATATATATATATATATATGGGTGTAGGTTAGAAGATCGAAAGCTGAGATAACCGACAACGCATGAGCGGGCGCCAGATGATCGACACTTCGGAAGACCGGCCTCGGATGAAAACTCCGGCGCCAGGGATAGTGAGTTGGAAAGAAGGCTGTGTGAGTATGCGGTGGTGACGGATGTTAGGGTGGGACTAAGGTAAGTGTGGATAGTGACAGTCTGTGGGGATAGGGGTGGGTTAAGTGAGTTAGGGTTAGAGGCGGGTTGGGCAAGTGTCGGTAGTGGTATTTTTGGGTTAGGGGGGTTAAGTGAGTTAGGGTTAGGGCCGGGTTAGGTAAGTGTCTGTAGTGGCAGTTTTGGGTTAGGGGCGGGTTAAGTGAGTTAGGGTTAGGGGCAGGTTATGTAAGTGTCTTGTAGTGGTATTTTTGGGTTAGGGGTGGGTTAAGTGAGTTAGGGTTAGGCGCGCGGGTTAGCTGAGTGTGCGATAGTGACGGACCTTAGGGTAAGGGTTTGGGTTAGGGTTGGACGTAGTTGTGTGTGTGAAGTTTAGTTTGGGTTTCTGAGGATTTTGGTGTGCTTGTGTTCTGTGTGTGGTTTTTGGATAAGGGGATGTGTTTTGTTAGTTGATTGTTGTTATTGTGGTGTGTGCAGAGTGTGGGGTTTCGTGTTTGTGGACCGTCGGTTACTTGTTTGTCGGGCATGTGAGGTGTCGTGTTTATGGTTTGTCGATAATGTGGTGTCGATGTTTTTGTTTGTCGGTGAGAGTGGCTGTCGATCTTATGACCTAGAACCATATATATATATATATATATATATATATATATATACTCATACACACCTACATCTACTTGTTGCAATAGATTCTCTGTACTGTTGACTGACTGTGATGGTCAATATGTTTGTGAATACGTGAAAGATATGTATCTGTGGGATAGCTTACTGGGAAACGGTTTATGTTATGGTATTCTGGGTCCATGCTTTGATCCTAGCAAAAGCTGGGTATTCTGTTGCTAGGCAGAACAAGTGCTATTGCATACAGTGTGATTAAGTCTCTTGGTTTTAACTAGGGTGTGTCATTGGAGGCTAAAGCACTACATGTATGATTATTGATTGGTACCAATGTTGAATGCAAATCCTGTGTGTACTGTATTACTAATTGAAGCTCTGGGCCTCTACTGCAAAGTATGGTGTATGTCCACATTGCTTGCATCTACTGTTTTTTGTGGTCCCTGTATTCATCACAGATTACATTTCTCAAGATTAAGGTTGTGTAATTACTGACACACAGTACTATCTGGGTTGTCATACCTTTGTGTCCTGTAATTATGTCTGACGTGTTTGTAGGTATGTCTGTAACATGTCCTTTGACATATGTGTGGTAATACATATAACTGTGTATCTAGCAACATCCATAGTGTACTACAGCAGTATGTGACCTATATTCCCAATTGTGCACATATTTTGGCCACGGGTTTGGCATTAACAAGTTGTGTGGTACAATATTAATACATTTACTGGACCTTACACTGATTGTGATGGATGATATATTTCTTTACACATCAGCTTGATGTATATCTGCTGTGGCTAGGTGGTGCATCGTGTTGCATACAGTGTGCCAGGTACTCTTGTATAGTCTTATATAGTGATTTTATTTTGTTGCTGTGCAGAGCATGGTTCATTGGATAGAGAGTGAGCAAGGCACTTTCAAGCAGTTGTGGGGTGAGCAGTGATAAGTGGCAGTTACAGTGTTTCACTCTCGGTTAGCTTATAGGTAGCTAAACTTCCATAAGCTGTGCTTACCCTTCTGAAAACCCACTTACAAATGCTGAAATGTGCCTTATTCTGTCTGTAGCCCCTGACCTTTGTTGTGGCTAGTAACAAAATAAAAAGCAGTTACTTGGAAAAAACCCACAACCATTCACATCACAGCATACGTGATTTGCCACTAAGCCATCTCAGATATACATATCATTTATGTATTCACAAACATAACATCCAGTACAATCATACAACACTACCGAAAATGTACTTCAACATGTAGATGTATGTGTGTGAGTAATTATTGTAATCTGTGCTCAGGTACAACATATTGTATTATGTATGTAAGTATATATATATATATATATATATATATATATATATATATATATATGGCAGTTCAGTGATATCTGTACTGTATAATGTTAAATGTGCCATATGACTTGCTTAGACATATTTTTGTATTTATGTCTTCCAGGAACCATGGCCCAACACAGGAACCCAAGCTACAGTAGGGCTGAAGATGATATCATCACTAGCACCATGATTCACCACTACCATATGCTCTTTTTGCGAACCAGCCAGGACCAGCAGGAGCATACTGCAATGTGGCAAGATCTTGTCCACAGGGTCAATGAGGTAGGCCTGCATAACTGCACATATGAGCAGGTACGCCACCACTGCAGTGATCTTCTCCAACAGCGTGCCGCTGATGTGCATATGGAACAGCTTGAAACAGGGGGTAGTGTTAGCATCCATCCCACCCTCACCTGAGTGGAGGAGCTGCTCAAGAGCCAGGTGGCACCTGCCCAACAACAACAGCAGCAGACATACACCATGATGGAGGTTGGAGCCACCCAGCAAGCACACATGGAGCATGCAGGTAACATGGCATATCTGTAGACTACAGTTATCTGTATTGGTAGATCATGCATATGTGAGATGTGGAGTGTGTCGTTCAAAGATGTGGAGCCTGTTGTTGTGCAATACTGATCATTTGGATCATAATCTGTAGCCCTGTGAATGTAAACTGTTGTTGTACTGTAAGATTGCAAACACATAGTAGCAATGCCACAGTTGTGGCCACTGACAAACTGTGTCATCTCTATGTAGATACCTCTGGGGTGACTTCAAGGCAGCGGACAGATTCTGTTGAGTGTGTTCTACATTTATTATTGGAAATAAAAAGTGCATGTCTTAGTTAAGGAGTAGGCCATGTGCACATGTAACACACCTACCCATAATGCATGCTGTGCATGTTTGGTGAAAGAGCACGCACATCTCACTAATGTGATTAGCAGCCTCAAACACATGCAATACCCAGACCATCTCAAACAAATGTGGCTAGACTGCAGTGACCACTGGATAGGCACAGTTGATACTCAACATCCACATAACATACAAATCTATGTCATACACAGAGTATTTTAATATGCTACACATAAAGGATTCCCAAACCCACTGTAAAGACACACACCAGTATCCAAAATCTCATCCACACATTACACAGAATATACCTGAGGGGAAGAGGCCTATCCTGGGGCATTTAAACACTCTGCAACAACACACTACACATTCATGTCAGGGAATGCTCCTTAATGGCCTCCTTATAAGCTCACATAACAACTGGTTGTGAAATGGTGAATTTAGCCAAGGTAGTACAGTTCCAGCACAACATGATTTGTGCTGGTTTGTGAAACATTTGTAGCCTTGAGTGACCACCTGATGCTTCATGATGATGGCCTATGGTACTATACCCCATCCATTTATTGTAACCACCGTACTACACATAGCTGTCATTGCTACACACCATAATGATGCATGTGTGCACACATATGCACCTCTAAACAGTATGCATACCAATCACCATTTGCACAACTGACACATATATGTCTTGTGATGCTATTGAGTGGCTAGGTCATATGACACATATCGGGTATGTATAGTGTTTAAATATGCAGTTGTGTTTTAGCATGACATGTCATGGATGAGACTGGCATGTCCACAATATGATCTATACTCACCATAAGTACCGTACATTGGGTATGTGGCCGAATGGTATTCCATCAATTATCCATGCACCACTGATGATGTTGTGTGAATACTCATCATGCATGTGCTAAAAACGTGTCCACAATTAACACGTGTCCACAATTATTTGCTAAAGACACAGAGGCTGTAATCAGCATTGGATACCTATCTGACACACAGATACACATCCAGCAATGGTATGTACACCTGTGAGTTATGGTGCACAGTACATCACAGGGTTATGAATACCTGCACAGCAATGTTGTTTCCATGTATGCATTGTGTTCCAGGGGGAGGGCCATCACCTAATAACAAAACACATGCATCAATGCCATGTATACTGTTAGTAACAAGGATTGACTACACTTGCACTGCATGCTGTTGAGCAACACATGTCCTGCATGCTGGCAGATGTGATATGACTGTTTTGCTTGTGATACTATACTCCACCATCACCTGCTATTGTGTATGTTCTGTGATTGTTGGTGTTGTGTGTGTCTGCTTTCGGGAGGAGTGTACTTTTGTGTGTGTGCATGTCTGCATGTGTGCATGTGGTCTGAAGTCATGTTCAGGTCTTAAAGTGTGTTTCCTGTTTTCCTCTCACAGGTGGCGAGGTGGGGCTGGTTCAGTACAGCAGGGAACCTCATGTCACTGACACAGACAGTGATCACGAGGATAGGTGTGTTGAGGCACAGGCAGGTTTGTCAGGGTCTGTTGCTGGGCCACCAATTGACAGTACACAAGTCTCCACCCCATCCATGAGCACAGTCATACTGCCTGTACATTCATCATCACCATTGCCCTTAGATGAGGGACATTGTACGGTTGGCACTGGCCAGGACAGTGTGGTATCTATGGCACATGTTATCAGGACACAGCAGCCATAGCTAGATGTCTGGAATGGTACCACATAGGCAGATGCTCAGGGGTTCTCATCAGAGCACTGCTGGTCATCATGCCCCTGGCAGACGTGCCACAACTCTTTCTACCACACGCATGTTCCAGGCTGTCATGGAGGCACAGACAGGGGCTAAGGGCATAAAGGGCTCAGTACACCTCTGTAAATGACAGTATCCATGACCTAGCAGGTGCCATATGTAACTACACTGAGGTCATTGATAGACGGGGTGAGACATTGGATGTCCTCCACAATGTCATGTCCATGTGTCAGGACAGTGCGGGACGGTTGAGATGTCAACGTGGACGTATGCCAGCAACATCACCAGCTGGAGGTCACCATGGATGTCCAGCAAGTCACAGACGCTCCCATAGTGCCAGTACCAGCCCTAGCAATGTTGGGGGGGCTGTCCATAGACCGTCCTAGCAGACCACATGCACGTAGCTCTGGCCAGTCCCAGCAGGGACCTGGATCCAGTGGACATTTGTCAACCTCTGAGGATAGTACCCAATCTGGATTAGTACCTGATGCTGTCTGTAGCATTCCTGCCAGGCACAGGTTCTGTATCCGTGGCCAGAGACAGTGATCTGTAAAGCCTGCCAGGTACAGTCTGTAGTTGTCTCTCAAATCCCTGTATATGGCAGCCACATGGTGGAACTGTGTGCATGCAGACACACACACATAAACCAGAAACCTAGGGCAAACACATACCCACACACTTGACATCAACATTGGCCCATAACAGTACTCATGGCCCTCACACACACACTCACACACACGTCGATTGTATGGCTCAGTGTAGGCCTCTGGCAAACCAACAACACACCCTGTGCCTATGATGAAACCTGTGCCACCTCCTGTCATCTGTAACATTGATGCAGAAACAGGCTAACATGGTGCTGATGCATAGGGTGACTTTAATAAAGTACAGCAATGGTTGGATGTGTAGCATGTTGTCAGCAGTAAAGTGTAATGATATCCTTGAAGGTGTAGCTGAGCAGGCATGATGCATTAAAGCTGTAATTAGCAATGTTGTATTGTTTTCACCAGTGTTTATTCCAATTGTGTTTTTTTTTGCCCATGTGCCACTTGGCTGATGTGTGTAGTTGTGTCAGCATGCATTATACAGTGGACAGTAGGTGTGGGGTTTGTGCAACACAGGTTTGCAGGTGTTCATTTGTGAACATGGTGGAGGTGCACTGTCTGCATGTACATGCATATTGGACACATGAGTAGGGTAACATGCCCTGTATTGGCCAGTGTTAACACTCCATAGTTTCTGTTGGTGGCCAGTATGCATTGTACTACACACATTTTGGAACTTGAGTACACATGTGTGTGTATGACACAGGTTGACACTGTGCTTTGGGTGATGCTGCTGTTGTTGCTATCTGTTATTGGTTTGCATTACTGAGGTTAACACTGTCCCAGCTGCATAATCCTTTAGTAATGCACACTATTCACCTACAGGGTTGCATGGACCGTGCTATCACAAACACAAGAAATTCTCACTTATACAGTAAAAGTGCATTAGTTTCATGGACCCCTGCCATAAACTAAATATATAATAGAAGGTGTAAAGTTGTACCAAAAAAGAGTTACATACCAAGAAGGGATAACCTCTCTGGTCAGTATCATTGGGAAAATACAAGCCTTCATTAATCATACAAGGCAAGCTTCAAAAACAAATTGCCAAGGATTCCAAAGACAACACTAAAGTTTTCTTTAGTGTTGTTTATAATCTAGAGGGGGAATCTGAGAATGGATCACAGTTAATGTAAATGGTCACAAAGTACACTTATCTGACTGACATTGCCAATATCTTGTCAGACAGTTTGAATGCGGATTTCACCACCCTGTCGTTACACAGCGGCCACATTTCCAGACATGAAGAATATAAAACCTGATGATTCACAGACACTCTAGTTAAAACATCTCTTTACCAAAGTCCAAACCACAGTGGCAATGGTACTGGACAGTGTCCCTGGCTGTGTCATACATAAGTTGACATATGAAGTCACTACTCACCTAAACACTCTGTTCAGATGCAGCCTCTATACAGGTTACATACTTGTGGAATGATGCACGGTAATAGTGTTCACAGTCCACAAGGGTTGAGCTACAACTTTTTCTTCTTCTCCTTCCGGATGCTCCCATTAGGGGTCGCTGCAGTAAATCATCTGTTTCCATTTCTTTCTGCCCTCTGCATCTTGCACTGTCACACCATCCACCTGCATGTCCTCTCTCACCACATCCATAAACCTCATCTTAGGCATTCCTCTTTTCCTGTTACCTTATGGCTTCATCCTTAGCATCTATTTCACAATATACTCTGCATCCCTCCTCAGCACATGCACAAACCAATGTAATCCTGCCTATCTGGCTTGGTCTACTAACCTTCAAACCTGGGCTGACCCTCTAATATACTTATTCCTAATCCTGTCCACCCTCATCACACCCAGTGCAAATGTTAACATAAATTGCTTAAGGGTAGAGCTACAACAGATCCTGGAAACTCTCACCCTATAAGCCACACAAATGTTATCTGGAAGGCTATGGAGCACAGCATTATGGAACTCATTAGTAGAGACATTATGAACCTGCAAACACTGCACCATACCCACTTAAGTTCTCTAAAAGCCAGATCATGGCTCCTACACCTAGTAGACTTCAAGCCAGTTAACAAGGCTATAGGTGAGGGAGGGGAGGTCACACAGCCAAGCTATAGCTCACCAGCAATTCATACCCATCCCACATTCTGGTATTATACATAACCTCAACAGACTGACCATAAACGATTGTTAGATGATGGATTGACAACTGACGCACAGATGTAGGACACACAGTAACATATGCAGCCTCCATGTACAATTCTATGCCAGTAACAAGTGGTATTCACCTGCACTCAATCCTGGGACCACTCCTGTTTGGCATATAGCTTTCTTAGGTACAAGCAAACACAGTAGGGATATGTCTGTCCACGTTTGATGAAAATGCATACTGTGGGCTATACTTTATTCTCCAGATGACACACACATCCTCCAAAAGGGTATCATAGAGACAGATACCTGATGTCACTCTCATGCTGTAAAGCTATAAGCCAAAGAAAGCATAGTTATCCACTTTTAGAAAACAAAGTATCCCCAGAGTACCACATAGGTAGTAGCCCCCAAAATGTGGAACAGGTACTAATGTATACATAGAGCCATGTGTTTAGTCATCTCTCCTCTGATAATCACATTACCAAAGGGTTTTGGAAATCCCTCTGTGGAGCACATAATCAATAAAGGGTTTGCATGCAGATCCACAGAGGTTGTTGCACACCTATAATGATTAGTCATCTTTGCCAGAGTTTGCTTGCTTTGGAACAGGATTCAAATATACCTCAAGCATAAACCCTCACTCACACTCTTCAATAGAAATCGTGATGAGTGGATGTGAAACAGAAGACGTAGCCCAGGGATCACTGCAGTGGCTAAGCTTGTCACAAGCATACAGAAGTGACCTAAGGTCTGGAAAGTGCCAGCACACTCTGGCAAAGCTAACAGATGCTTTCATGGAGAAAGCAGAGTACCCACCTATGAAAAAATTGAGGTCACATGTATGTATACGGCTTTGCCCCACAGCTGCCTTACATGTGTTATGCACATACAGTTGTCATTGTAATATGTCATACACTAGAAAAATCAAAACCCACTCCACATTGACCAACGGTGTCACACACTCTCACACACACAGTTAACAAGTGCGGGATTCAAACTCCTACCTAACTACATTAAGATACTACAGCAGTATGCATTTACACGACGCGCTATACACATTACTAGGATTTCACCTTCCCACAGGTATATTTGTAGGATGGTGACATCATCAGACTTGACAAAGATGAGTACATCACTTTTAAGGGGTGTGAGCAGTCTCCAAAAAGGTTGCTCCCTCCCCAGGGAGACACACACTTACACACACAGTTGGCAAGTGCAGGATTCAAACCCCTACCTAACTACATTATGATACTACAGCAGTACACATTTACACAATGCGCTGTACACATTACTGGGATTTCACCTTCCCACAGGTGTATTTGTAGGATGGTGACATCACCAGGCTTGACAAAGATGAGTATATCACTTTTAAGGGGTGTGAGTAGTCTCCAAAAAGGTTGCTCCCTCACCAGGGAGAAACAGACACATACACACACACACAGTCAACAAGTGCAGGATTCAAACCCCTACCTAACTACATTATGATACTACAGTAGTACACATTTACACATTACTGGGATTTCATCTTCCCACAGGTGTATTTGTAGGATGGTGACATCACCAGACTTGACAAAGATGATTATATCATTTTTAAGGGGTGTGAGTAGTCTCCAAAAAGGTTGCTCTCTCCCCTGGGAGAGACAGACACACACATACACAGTTGGCAAGTGCAGGGTTCTTAATCCAAACTAAGTACATCTTTACACTTCAGCAAGCAATATGGAGTTACAGGGTGCAATACAGACAGTACTCGCTGACAGTTTGCCCAAAGGTTTTTTTTCACATTTGCTAACCTCAGCAGGCTTATCATACTAGGTGTATTGTGAGTGCATTGTATGCATAGGCCATGACTATATCATATATGGGTTGATGCACCACATGCTGGCACACACAGGGTCAAACCGGTGGCTAAGCTCTGTCAACCCAATACTGGACAATACAGTCAAGAGGAGTAGGGTCATACAAGCACAACACCAAGAGTCTCACATAGACCTACAATATAAGCACCAGCAAAACACACACATAGATACACATTACCATACTCGGAGACTACAAATATTAATCTGAAAAACAGAGAGTGTCCTCCTAAGCAGACAAGCAAGCAACATGCACCTCCAAGCACACGCCAAAAAACAAATAATACACCAAAGCAGTGTGCCTCACAACATGCCCTAAGGCAAAACAACATACCCAACACACTAGTAATAGGTGACTCCATAGTCAGGCACACAGATGTTCCACTCACTAGGCTGGACAAGGGGAAGGTTACTGTCAGTTGTCTGTCAGGTGCTATGATCCGCCACATAACACAAGCACTTAGATCACTCCAGAACAGGTACATATATGACACGGCCTTTGTACATGTCAGTGTGAATTATCTGAGACATACCTCCCAGGACAACATGACAAGAGATATATAGTAGCTGTATGACCATGTAGCCCAGGCTGGTATGACCCTGACCTTGAGTAGCATCTTATCTTCACCTACATGATACTGCAATATAACACAAAGATGATAAACTCCAACAACTGGCTGAGCTTCTGGTGTCATTCAAAGGGTATCCAGTCTCTGTCTGCCTGGGATTACATGATAGACATGCCTCGTTGCTTCGCTAGATATGGTTTGCACCTGTCACCCCTATGCTTCTGAATACTGGCCAAGGCTCTTGCTGTCCCCATATTACCTTTTTTAGGCAAGGCTCAAAGGTTCATAGGTTCATAGGTAGGTACTAGGCTATTGGCTCTGGGGCCTATACAAGCCCATCCAAAAAGGTACCCTGGCTTTTGCCACCCAAGAAAATTATTTTCCTGTGCCACTGTCGAGCAGAGCCACAGAGGTGATCCCCAGGGTGAATTTCCTATTTCCCATCCAATCATCAAGATTCTTCTTGAAGAGTGCTAAGGAGGAGCATTGTTTGATATATATATATATATATATATATATATATATATATATATATATATATAGGTAGTTTATTCCGGAGTATGGGAAGTCTCTGGGACAGGAATCTATCCCTCCGGCATGTTCTGTTTATTGTGGTGACAAGGTTTAGGTCCCTAGAGTGTGTAGCTCGGAGGGATTGGGATTTCTTTAAGTGGAGCATGTCCAACAGCTCTGGGTTTGACATAGCTTTGTATGTTAGGCAGAGATCACCTCTGAGTAGGTGATATGCGACGGAGTAAAGCTGGAGTTTTTTGAGACGGTCTGTGTAGGGCATCTGTTTGAGATCAGTAATCCTCTTTGTGAGGTATTTCTGCAGCCTTTCCAGTTGTTGTAGATGTCTTGTGAGGTACATACCAAAAGGGGCATCGTACTCTATAATGGGTCTAATGAGTGATGAGTAGAGGGGAATAATGACCTCTTTGTTTCTGGATGAGAAACCATTTGTGATGAGGTGTGCCACCTAGAAGGATTTCCTGACTACTGTGGCAATGTGATTATCAAAGTAGAGACTACTGTCCACCTGTGTCCAAAGGTCTCTTATCACACTTTCTGTGTTAAGTATACTACCGCCTATGTTGTAGTTCATGGGTACAGAGTTTTTACCAAAGGGGATGACAATGCACTTTTTGGCATTGAGCTTGAGGCCATGGCTTTGACACCAGGCATCTGTCTCAGTGAGGCCCTTTTTTTATGATGTCCACATCTTTAGGAGTTTCGATTATGGCTCCTAGTTTGCAGTCATCTGCGAACTTCGTTAGCCAAAGACCTTATGTGTTAGCCTGTACTTCAGAGAAGTAGATACCAAACAGGAGAGGACCCAGGACTGAACCCTGTGGTACTCCACTTGTCACTGGTCTGAAGTCGGATTTGTAGTCTGCTACTTTCACAGTGTGGGTTCTGCCAGTGAGCCAGTTGGCAACCCATTTTGTGACATAGTGATCTATACCTAGTTTAGTGAGTTTATCTATAATTCCAGAGTGGGGGATGGTGTCGAAAGCCTTGGCAAGATCTAGATAGGCTGCCTGAACCACCTTACCCTTGTCTATGGCTTTGGTGACTGCTTCAAAGAAGTCTATCAGGTTTAGGAGACATGATCTGCCTTTTACAAACCCAAACTGGGTGGGGTCCAGAGTTTGGAGATTACCAATGTCTTGGTTTATAAGTTCCATGATGATACATTCCATGGCCTTGCAGACCAGGCTCATCAGGCTAATGGGGTGGTAGTTCTTGGAGTCCATGGTGGCTCCCCCCTTGTGGAGTGGGATAACCATTGCTGTGCACCATTCAGCAGGCACAAAGCCTGAGGTGAGGCTATGATTAAACATGGTACTTAGGTGTGGTGCCAGTTCGTACTGTAGTTCATGTAGAACACAGCCTGGGATGTTGTCTGGTCCCATGAATGCTGTCTTCCTGGCTTTGGAAAGTGTGTTTTTTACCTTTGCAGCCGTGATTACAGGAACGTTTCATTTTTCCAGTATAGAGATGGGCTCTTTAATGGGTGAGAGGGGGTTAAAGTTAGCACTGAACCTATCTGCCAGGATGTTGGCAATATCAGTTGGGTCTGTATATTTAGTGCCATTGTGCTGTAACTCAGAGCAGATCTGAGTGTTGCCATTGAGATTCTTGACATAGCTATAGAATGCTTTGTGGTTATCTTTAGAATCAGTGGCGATTTTGTTTTCGTAACTAGCTTTGGAGAATTTTATCAGGGATCACAGCTTCTTACTGAGGCTGACCAGGGAGCTCCTCCACTCATGGGATTTTACTCTCTTTTGCAACAGTTTCTTCCTTCTGTTGTACAATTTGTTTATGGCAGGGGACCACCAGATTGGCTTCCTTTTTTTGGAGGATAGCGTCTTGGTTCTGTTTGGGATAGCACAATCTATACACTCATGTAAGTGCTTATAAAGTGCAATTGTGTAGGATTCAGTAGTCGTAACTGTATTGTCCATCTGCATGGGTGTCATGAAGTTCACCACTTCTGTCTTAAGAAGCATGAAGCTGGCTTTGGAGAAATGTATTACCATGTTTTCCTTAATGGGGGGTGGGGGAAGAATGTGGATATCTAGGGTAATTAGCTTGTAGTCAGATCGAATCAATGAGGCGTTGACTTCGGTTGTGTGGAACACCGGTCATGCAGGACAAACCAAACCCCGTAACCAACACAAATAACCACAAAGTGAGCTAAATGCTACTCATTGCCAGAAGTCTCAGCCTCCAAATGCACATACTCAAGGCACTTCTCAGTATGGAGAATATTGATATCTGTGCAGTAACAGAAACCTAGTTCAAGGCTCCAGAGAGCACACCAGCACTACCAGGATACTACTCATTCCATACCTTCCAGCATCTGAACCTGGATCATAGCACATAGGGCGGGGATGTATCCATATTCATCAAGGATACCTATCACCTCTCTCTACATCCTCTCTACAGGATATGTACCCATAGAATGTTGCACAGCAATGTTCTTCCCACTCCACAGGGGTGGGGCCACAACAGACCCATGGCATTCGCGCTCTATGATCCTGATGAGTCTGATCTGCAAGGCAATGGAGCCAATCATAATGGAAGTCAACAAAAAAGACATTGGGAACCTTCACACAGTTGAGCACACCCAGTTTGGCTTCATCAAATGCAGATCATGCCTCCTGAACTGGGTAGATTTCTTTGAGACAGTTACCCAGGCTACAGCTGATTGAAAGGAGCTCCACACAGCCTACCTATACCTCGCTAAGGTCTTTGACACCATTTCCCAGTCAGGTATTATAGATGAACTCACCAACCTGGGCATAAATCCATACATCACAAGATGGATTGCAAACTGGCTCACAGATAGATCCCACAAATTAAGAGTTGCTGGCTACATGTCAGACTCTAAACCAGTAACAGCTGGTGTCCTCCAGGGTTCAGTCCTGGGGCCCCTCCTGTTTGGTATATACTTCTCAGAAGTACATGCCAACACAGGAGGGTTGTGGTTGACTAAGTTTGTGTTTGTCATAATAGATTCCCCGGATGACACAAATATTCTCCAGAAGGGACTCTATGAGACAGATGTGTGGTGTCAGAATCACGACCTCAAGCTCAATGCGAAAGAATGCATAGTAATCCCCTTTGGGGAAAACAAAGTACCCACAAACTACCACATAAGTGTTACCCCCTAAAAACTGAAAAGGTAATAAGGGATCTGGGGACAGAAGTAGTCATCTTTCCTTTGACAACCATGTTGCCAAAGTGATTAGGAAATCCTGTGTGGCCCACCTAATCAACAAAGGGTTTACATCAGGATCAAAAGAGGTAGTGGTGGCCCAGTACTCTTAAGTCATCAGACCCATCTTTGAGTACAATGCACCATCTTGGATGTACTCGACTATGCATATGCAGCAGCTGGAGAGACCACAGAGGTACCTCACCAAGAGGATTACTGGCCTCAAACAGTTGTGTTATGCAACACAACTGGAAAAACTAAATCTGTTCTCTGTTGCGTACCGCCTACTCAGAGGCAAACTCTGCCTAACATACAGAGCCATGTCCAACACATAACAGTTGAACATGCTCCATCTAAGGAAAACAAAATTGAGTCATACTACACACTCCAGGGATATGAACCTCATCACAATGAATACAACATGCTGGTGGGATAGAGTACCATCCCAGAGACTTGCCTTACTGTGGAACAGAGTCCCAATGTACATCAGACAGAGCCCCTCGCTGACACTCTTCAATAGGAACCTTAATGAGTGGATGGGAAACAGACAATTCATGCCAGGGATCACATCAGCAGCTCCACTAGAAAGGGGCTTAGGGTACTAAGTATTAGAACTAGGGCTTAGGAGACTAACCAGTGGGGTGGTGAAAGCTGCACAACTTCCCTAAGCTAATATATGCCTTCATGAAGATAGTCTACTACATACCTATGAACCTATGTGACAGGTACATGTCTACAGATAGTAGATGTGTACTTCATTGTACAGTTATGTTGTACAGCAGGCACATGCACCACATACACTGTAATGCTTACAGATACTGGTGGCTATTATGTACAGTGGGTGAGATGTGCACCTCATGTCTTTTGTGCCATTGGGATGTGTGCTGGGTGGGACAGTCCTGGATGGCTCCCTGTCATGGTCACCCTCTTACACACATCTCTGCCCATCCATCTTTGGCTTATTATACTGTGTTCCCCCTGCATATAAAGGTACATAGGTAGGTAATAGGCAATCTGCCTGAAGGCATATATTAGTATGGCTAGAGTGTGCAGCTATCACCACACCTGGGGTTAGTTCCCTATGCCTCTGTGTAGTAGAGCTGATGAATTGATCCATGGTGTGACAGTTCAGTTTCACATACACTCATCAAGGCTCCTCTGGAAGAGTGTCAGTGAGGGACTCAACTTAATGTAGGTTGGGAGTCTGTTCCAAAGCAAGGGAAGTCTGTGAGTTAGTAATGTATCCCTCCAACATGTTCTATTTATTGTTGTGATGATTATATCCCTAGAGCATTTGGCACAGTGAGCTTGGGTTTACTTCAGATAGAGCATGTACATCAGTTCTGCATTGGACATGGACCTGTCTGTTGGGCAGAGATCGCCTGAGTAGAAGGTATGCAACAGAGTACAGATTGAGTTACTTCAGTCTTGTTGCATGGGGCAACTGTTGTAGGCTAGTAATCCTCTTGTTGAGATACTTCAGTGGTCTTTCCAGCTGCTGAAGGTGCCTAGTCAGATTCATTGCAAGTGTGTCGTAGCACTCTCTGATGGGTCTGATGACTGATGAGTAGAGGAAACCTCCTTTGACCTACATGCAAAGACTTTGGCAATTTGTGGGAACACATAGCATGATTTTCTAACCAGTTTGTGAATGTGTTTCTGAAAGTAGAGATGACTATCCACGTGTCCATAGATCCCTTATTATTACCTCCATATTTAGGGTGTTGGGCACCTATGTGGTATTTGTATGACTGTAGCTCGAGGCCATAATTTTGACACCACATCTGTCTGACTGAGACCCTTTTTAAGGATTTCTCTGTTGTCACAAACATCAACTATGACAACCTTTTTGCAGTCATCCACAAACTTTGCTAACCATAGCCCTCATGTGTTTGACTGTACTTCTGAAAAGTATACACCAGACAGGAGGGGTCCCAGGACTGAGCCATGGGGGACAGCAGTTGTTACCAGCTTACAGTCCAACAGGGAGACCACAATTCTTACCTTGTGGGATCTATCTGTGCCCCAGTTGGCAATCCATCAGATGACATATGTGTTTATGCACATTTTGTTGATTTTGTGGATGTGACATGTGTGTGGGATGTTGGAAAAGGGATTTTCAAGGTCTGTGTAGGCCATGTGGAACTCATTTCATTGATGTATGCCCTGGGTAACTGCCTTGAAAACTGCCTAGCAGGTTTAGGGACCATGGTCTGCCCCTGACCAAACCAAAATGGGTAGGGTTGGGTGTTTGTAGGCTCCCAATAGCTCTATTTATGAGTTCCATAATGATGGACTCTATGGCCTTGCAGATCAGGCTTATTAGGCTTATAAGACAATAGTTCCCATGGTCTGTTGTGCACCAACACTTGTGGAGTGTGCCAAACGTTGCTGTAACCCATTCAACAGTTTCATATACTGTACAGAGGGTGAGTCTCAACAGACTGTTCAGGTGCAGGGTCTGTTTGTTTTGGAGTTCACATATGACACAGCCAGGGACACCATGTCATCCCATAGACACTGTGTTTTTAGGTTTGGATAGAGCTGTTTAACCATTGTATATGTGATTTCTGGGTTTTCACAATCACCAGGTTTGGTAATGGGCCCTTTTGTCAGTGAGAGGGGGGTACATATGTATGAACCTGTCTGACAAGATGTTGGCAATGTCAGTCATGTACATGTATTCATTTACACTTTACACTGACTCAGAACATATATGAGTTTACAATGATATTTATGACATAGCTAAAGAAAGCTTCATGGTTCTCTATGGACTCTTTGGCAATATTTTTGGCAGAGCTTGGCTTGGATAATGTTAGGAGTGCTCATTGTTTCTTGATGATACTGATCGGAAATTTATTGATCTTCTTTGGATTTTCACTTTCTTTGAACAACTTAAGTACTTGTATTACATAGTTTGATTATGACAGGGGTCCAATATATTATATGGGTCTGTTTTCATATCACTGTGTGCGCAAGGCAGGATTGGTGAATAGTGACATGTGTCTGGAGTAAGAACTGCAACTGCCAGATATGTGTGGCCCACTGCTGTACTCAGACATGGCCTAAGTGTGTGAGCATGCCCAGTATGACCTTTCAGTATGTTGTTGACTGACATTTGCTTTGTTTGTTTAAGTGTGTGAGCATGCCCAGTATGACCTTTCAGTATGTTGTTGACTGACATTTGCTAAAGTGTGTGAGCATGCCCGCTATGAGCATATATACTATATATGTGTGTGAAAATTCAAGTTGGTTTTTACTTCAGGGCTCACTTTTGTGTTGTACATCAACAGGAAGCACGCTGTGCCTGCAGGGCTTCCATGAGTCAATTTGCATAGACTTATCAACATTTCTACATACAGGGGGTCAGCTATTATTTGTACAATTCTACCCGGGGGGGGGGGCACACCTGATTGTTACTGTGGATGTACATAGGATGAGGGGTACACCTGACACTTATACACATTTGCTAGGCCTGCACTGCTATGTCAGGTACTCCATTTCAGCCTATACTGTTGCCTATCATACTGGCTTGAGGCATACCACTGTACTACAGACCTTAGCTTCCAATTACACGCATATTAGTTTGTGACTTCATAGCCTACCCAACCCACATTACACTGCCTGGCCTGCTGTTGTCTGTCTGCATTTTCCTGGGGTGAGGTTACCCATATGCCTCTTCAGGTGGCATGATACAGCATTTGTTTGTGCTTGGGTTTGTCTACAATTTTTCTGCTGGCTGTGACTGTTAGGTATGTGACCCCCCCCCCAACTGGTATGTGTGAGTGACTTAAGTTGTGTCTGTGCCAGTGAAATGCTTTCATGGCTTAGTAGTTCAGTACTGTGACTACAGTGCACAGTATCCTGAGTTTGAGCCCTGTCACTGCTTTTTATTTTCCTGCTGGGCAGACCTGACTGGTTAAGGAACAGTAAAGCAGGTGTGAGCATGTTTACCCGACTTTGCTCAACTTTGCCCAATGTTGTCCAACTTTGCCTGATGTTGCGCTGGTTAGAGCGGTGCGCAGCTACGCGCAATTGTATTTAAATATGCTCAATACTGGTAAAATGTGCTTAGCAGTGCTTTATATTGCTTAAAATAGGGCACTCATGCCTCAGGTAGTGCTGCAGGGCTGCCTATGTCAGATGCACATAGTACACTCCCTATACATGTTTGAAAACAGGTAGTGTCAAGTTAGGCATCCCTTTTACTGTATGTGCAAGTCAGAGAGAGGTGTCATTTCCAGGGTTCCTACTGAGTCAGTGTATCTGCTATGCGTTGCCTCTTTGCCAAGGCCAGGGCATACTGGGCATGCCTCCTTCTGCCTACTGAGGCAGGCTCAGGTTGTTCCTCCTTCGAGTCATGCTGTGCCTGTGCAGGCCTTGGCAATGGTGGGGGGCTGTTTGGCCCTGCCCCATGCTGTTCCTGCTGCAGCTGTTTCAGCAGGATCATATTGTGTAGCATGGCACATACCATAACAATTTGGGTACATCTAGTTGGTGAGTACTGCAAGGCCCCACCAGATGTGTCCAGGCACCGGAACCATGACATGAGCATCCCAAACACATGCTCAGTTATGTTTCTTGTTTGTGCGTGTGCCTCATTATGGAGTTCTTGTTCAGGTGTGTGTGCATTTCTGATGGGTGTCATCAGCCATGGCTCCAGTGCGTATCCAGCATCCCCTACTAGGTGACCGTAGGGAATGTCCCCAATGGAAAATAAGTGGTACAGCTGAGTCTTATGCCAAATGTGGGAATCGTGTTAGCTTCCAGGGCATCCAGCACACACATTCATTATTATGCCCTGGGCATCGCACAGAAACTGGCAGTTGATGGAGGGGAAGCCCTTGGTTGATGTAGACCCTACCCCGCTTACCGGGTGGTGCTTTGATGCATATGTGCATGCAGTCTATTGCACCCACTACCTCAGGGTATTCTGCTATTTGGTGGAAAAGACGCATATTGTTGGCCAATACCTCACGGGAATTGGGGAAATATACGTGGTCACCAACATGTGCTGACATGGCATCCAGGAACTGATGGAGTACCCTGGATGCTGATGCCTGTGAAATCCCCATCATATCACCAGTTGGTCTTTGGAAGGTACCTGTAGCTAGTATTCTTAGGCCAACACATACCTTGGTATCCACTGGGATGGGTTCCCCTCTGTTGGTTGTGTGTGTGAGGGGTGGCCGGAAAAGCTCAACAATTTGCTGTAGGAGGTCTCTGTCCACCCTATAGCGCTCCACTATCTCCAGCTCATGTAGCCCCTGGTAGATTACCCTGGGTCTGTACACTCTTCTCTGTCTCCTCACTGTGGGTTGCTCAGCAGCATTCACATCACCACCACCCTCAGCACCTTGCATATGTTGGTTTATGATAGCAAGAGCAGCCCCTAACATTTTGTCTGACTTAAGCTTTTTAAGCTTTCCCTCTTTGTATACTGCAGTGTTGCAGAATTCTTGAGAAAAAACAGGGGGGAATGGTGTTTGCAGAGTTTAAAGTGCTGGGCTGGGCTAGTCTGCTGCCTGTGTAATTGGCTGATTCTGATATATTCACCACCAGCTCTGGTAGTTCTCCTCGGTTAACTTCCTACTACTTCTTTTTCTTCCTTTTGCCTTTCTGTTTCCGCCCGGGGCAGCGCCGCGCAAACAAGAGCAAACACACGCACACACACGTGCACACATGCTGTGTGCATGTATGCAAGGCATTTCCTATCTTTTAACAGTGTGCACCTTTGGTTTGAGGTTTTCAAATAGGACAACTGCATTACTAGGCAATCCTGAGCAACTCAGGGCAAACACAAGCCACTGTGCTCCAATTAGCTTACAGCCTGTCTGACACACCCCCTCATGATGTCACCTATATTCTAGTCTTCTACTCACCTACTCCTACTCTTACTCTCTTGGGACATGCATCACATGCTGGGGAAAATTGGGATTCACTATCCTTATCCTCATTTGCATAGGATTGCCTAGTAATGCATGGTTACATCTCTCACACTGAGCTTCCCCCCCTTAGCAACCACTAGTCAGTGGCCATGTTGTCTTCAGCCTGCCAGTCACCTGCATGGCAGAATAAGCGTTTTAGTGAAAATGCCTATTTTTGGCTTTTTTTTAATTATTTTCTTGTTTTCATAAGTGCTGCACGTTTGCACGGTGCTGTGCTATGCTTAAACATCGAAGATCGGGGGAAAAAAGTAAAATTTTTATATTTTTAGACATTTTAAAATGCCAATGGCCTTATATTTGGCCATTGGTATGCTTCCTCAACTGTATGCATCCTTTATTTGGAGCTGTCATAGCTCCATTTAGCTATTTGCAGAAATGTACTCCGTTACCAATGGAGTACATTTCTGCAGGTAACACTAATCTTCCACGGACAGGTTAGTGTTTCCTGGATTGCAAATTTACCTCATTTGTATGGCTTTCACCAGCAAATGAGGTAATTTGCATACCATGACGCTGTCTGTGCAAGAGTAGCTTTAGCAGCTCTCGTGCACACCCCTGATGGCTGTTCCTGGATCACACGACAGACATATTGCCAGCGTGAGCTCCTACACTCTTCTTGCACTCCGTGCAAGCTTTCGTGAATCCGGGGGAGACAAAATAAAAGTTAAAAAAAAGGGTCTTTATGGAAGTAAGAAATCAAACAAACAAACAAACAAATACAGCATAAGGTTTCCACTACTTTAGGAAAAAAGTCAAATTATACTCTAACTCCTAAGAGCTTACATAAACGTTCTGTTTGATACAACATGATAGAAAGAACTAATCACATCAACAATATATCTGTCTCTGGTAGAAATAATAAATATTCAGATATGGAAGAAATTCCGGGCTGTTAAAAAGAAACACTATGGTAAAATTAATACATAGGATTTTAACATAGAAAATCAAAATGTAAACAATGCCTTTTTAAATAGGAGCATACAACAATTACTTAGAGAGCAAATAAAAAAATAAAAACTGATTCTTTAACAGAAATAAAAGAGCAAACTAAAACGGTGAAAGAAAGCAAAGATCCAGGTGACAATGGAATCATCCTTAGATTATACAAAATATTACCTCAAAATGTTTTACAGAAGGTATTTACAGAAATTAAAACTAAATTTAATATATTATTTATTTTTATTTATTTATTTATATTTGTTAATCAAGTTAATACACTGATCTCAATAGACATTTGCAGGCACATCCTGGGCAAATAAGATCCCATAAGAAACAAACATAACATATTTGCAAATGCAAGGATATGCTGTAAAAACATTCATACATATTTACAGATGTAACGAACACCATAGACAAAGCTGATCCACCATGGAGAAGGAAACAATCACTAGATGCAATATAAAATAAATAAAACTTTTAATATACAAATGTATAAAATACAATTAAGATAGTTGGAATAGTGCACAAGATAAGTGCTTTCCGCTAATGCCTTCTTCAGATCCTAAAACTATAGTTTCCTAGTAACAATTTTAAAATAGTAGTTAGTCAATCCAATTGGACTTTGTTTAGCATAATCAACATTTGACCAATCAATTTAACTTGGTTAAAGGGGCTTGTCCAATCAGATGGTATCTACAGAATACATAAAATTCACAGTAGAGGAAGTCCAGCCAATTTTTGTTTATAGCCAATCTCCATATACCATATCACTCAAAAGGAGGATCAGATTCTCTAATCCATCCTTCATAAAAGTAATTCAACTAATAAAAACTTCCAATAATGGGGGCTTGCCCAACAAAATCATTCTTCTTGGGTTTTGTTTATAAAGCAATATTCTAAAATTTGATCCAAACTTAATGTGGTATATAAAAGTCTTAGAGACTTCTCAATTTTCACTTCACTATCAAGTAAACCTGCCATTTGCCATCAGCGATTTATTTACTATCCACAGTTGGGCAGATAAAGATCAAATACAGCAACAATATTTCATTCTCTTGCTCTGTCTTCCTGTATTCAGCCAATTCAAGCCATTTTTCCTGAAGGTTCTGATTAGTTGAATATAGGCAGAGTGAGAGAATGAAACATTGTCACTGGATTTAATTTATATTGGCCTGATTACGGATGGCAAATAGATCACTGATGACACACTGAAGATCATTGAAGTGGAATGTTCATCTGTAAGATGACCTAAATATGGGACTAAAATGTTCTAATCTCTACAAGTAGGAATAGAGGAGCTCTGAATGATTAGCACTTATTTTGATAATGAATAAGCTTTGATCCAGGCTTTGCCTTATGAATGAGGAGCTAGAATATTTCATTGGGCAAGCCCCCTTTTTTAACCTCATAATTGGCTGTTTGAGTCTGTCAGTGAAACATCGTCGTTGGATGAATGGACATTCTATTTTTTACAAGTGAAGTGGACTGTATACATGTACTGAGATTTTATTGGACAAGCTGCTTTTCCTTGAAGTTTTTGATTGACTGAATATAGGAAGACAGAGCGAGAGAATGAAATATTGTCGCTGGATTTGATCTTTATCTGTCCTGTTGTGGATAGTAAATAAATCATGGATGACAAATGGCAGGTTTACTTGATAGTGAAATGAAAATTGAGAAGAAGTCTCTAAGACTATTATATACCACATTATAGGTTCATAGGTTCATACTAGGCTATCTGCCCTGGGGCAATTATAAGCCTAGCCCGATTCTGTATGGCTTACGCCACCCCTTGATTTGAGTATACTGTGCCCTTTTTAAGGTTTAGTTTACTGTGCCTCTGTCTAATAGTGACACGGGAGTAATCCCTGGGACAAACCTACGATCCCCCATCCACTTATCGAGATTCTTCTTGAAGAGATTCAGTGAGGTGCTCTGCCTCACATGAACTGGAATTCTATTCCAGAGCGAAGGGAGCCTCTGGGTTATGAACCTGTCCCTCCAGCAAGTTCTATTTATTTCTGTGCTGAGGTTCAAGTCCCTCGAGCGTGTGGCTCTAAGGGATTTAGATTTATTGAGGTGGAGCATGTCCATTAATTCTGGATTTGACATAGCTTTGTATGTCAGGCATAGATCGCCTCGAAGTAGGCGGTATGCAACTGAGTAGAGCTGGAGTTTTTTTAACCGAGCAGCATATGGCATCTGTTTAAGACCCTTGATCCTCTTGGTGAGATACATTTGGGGTCTTTCTAATTGCTGCAGGTGTCGGGTAAGGTACATCCCAAAAGGGGCATTGTATTCTATGATGGGCCTGATGAGGGATGAATAAAGGGGCAAGATTACCTCTCTTGATCTAGATGTGAAACCCTTCGTGATGAGGTGGGCTATGTAGAAGGTCTTTCTAACCACTTTGGCAATGTGGTTTTCAAAGGAGAGATTGCTATCAACTTGGGTCCCCAGGTCCCTAATAACTTTCTCTGTACTCAATGGGTTTCCGCCTATGTGGTAATTTGTGGGCACATTGTTTTTGCCAAAGGGTGTGACTATACATTTTTTGGCATTTAGCTTTAAACCATGGCACTGGCACCAGTTATCTGTCTCTGTGAGACCTTTTTGAAGGATGTCTGTGTCAGCTGGAGAGTTGATTATGGCGCCCAGTTTGCAGTCGTCTGCGAACCTGGTGAGCCATAGTCCTCCCACGTTTGCCTGTACCTCGGAAAAGTATATACCGAACAAGAGTGGTCCCAGGACAGAACCCTGTGGGACACCACTTGTGACCAGTTTCGAGTCTGACATGGCTCCAGCAACTCTCACTATGTGGGTTCTGTCTTTGAGCCAGTTTGCAACCCATCTTGTGACATAGGGGTTTATATTTAAGCTGGATAGCTTATCTATGATGCTCGAGTGGGGTATTGTGTCAAATGCCTTTGCAAGGTCCAGATAGGCTGTGTGGACTACCTTCCCTTCATCTATGGCTTTGGTGACTGTTTCAAACAAGTCAACCAGGTTCAAAAGGGATGATCTGCCCTTGACAAAGCCGAACTGGGTAGGATCTAGTGTCTGTAGGTCCCCAATGTCTTTGTTTATGAGCTCCATGATGATCCTCTCCATAGCCTTGCAGACTAAGCTAGTCAGGCTTATGGGGCGATAGTTTCCAGGGTCCGTAGAGGCTCCACCTTTGTGGAGTGGGACCACTGTTGCTGTACGCCATTCTGTGGGCACATATCCTGTAGTGAGGCTGAGATTGTATAGCTGTTTTATTTGAGGGATTAGTTCCTCTTGAGGTTCATGTAGGACGCAACCTGGGATGCCATCTGGTCCCATGGAAGCAGTGTTTTTTGCTTTGGAGATGGCAGCCTTCACTTGAGCATCTGAGATGTTTGGGCGGCAGCCCTCTGCCGGGAATGATACTTGCTCTTTTGGGGGGGAGGGGGTGGAGAAGTTTGCACTGAACCTGTCTGCCAGGATATTGGCGATGTCTGTGGGTTCAGTGTATTTTTTGTCATTTAGAATCAACTCAGAACAAGTCTGGGAGTTGCATCCCAGGTTTCTAACATAACTGAAAAAAGCCTTATGATTGTCTTTGGTGTCCTGTGCAATTTTTCTCTCGAAGCTGGCCTTGGAGGATTTTATGAGGGATCATAATTTTTTGCTAGTACTGATCAGAGATGCCTTCCCTATTAGGGATTTTGCTCTATCATGCAGTAGCTTCCTCCTTCTGTTGTACAGTTTATTTATGGCAGGGGTCCACCAGACTGGATGCCTGCCTTTGGATGATTGGGTCTTGGTTTTGTTTGGGATAGCATGATCCATGCATTCCTGGAGATGTCCGTAGAATGCATTTATATAGGATTCTGCAGTTTGGGCTGTAGTTTCCACTGGCCCTGGGGCCTTGAAGGATTCCACTTCGGTTTTGAGAAGTGAGAAGTTCGCTTTTGAGAAGTTTTTCACTGTGGTTTTCTGGGCTGGGGGTGGGGTTGAGATGTGGACATCCAGTGAAATTAATTTATGGTCTGATCTTACCAATGAGGGATATACTTCTGGTGTGGAGCATAGAGTCCCCATGTTGGTAATGATCAGGTCTAGTATGTTGTCCCCTCTTGTGGGAGTGGTAACTAGTTGTTCCATAGCATTTGAGTTTATAATTTCCAGGAATCTTTGGGCTAAGGTGCTGGGGCTTGAGTAGTGCTCCCAGTCAATGTTTGGGTAGTTGAAGTCACCCAATATAATGGTGTTCAGAGAGATCTTCATGTTCTCCAATGTTTTCAGGAAAGCCGAATGGGATTCCTGACTTTGAGAGGGTGGTCTGTAGGATGCTATAAACTGAAAAGCAGTCTTGCCCACTGTTAGTTGCACATGGATGGTCTCCGATACTTTGTGCAATGCCACTAACCTGGAGGTGTGGATATCCTTGATAAATATGGAAACTCCCCCTCCTTTTGTGGTTCGGTCCAGGTTTTGGGGGCGAAAAGCATGATATGAGGTATAGCCTGGTAGTGCTGGGGTGCTCTCTGGAGCCTTGAACCAGGTTTTGTCACTGCACAGATATCGATGTTCTCCATACTGAGGAGAGCTTTGAGTGCGTGCATCTTGAGGTTAAGACTTCTGGCGTTTAGCAGCATTACCCTTAGTTTCTTGTTCCTTGTGCTCTCTATGGGGTGGGTTTGACTTTTGAGCCTTGCCTAAAAAGGCACTATGGGGTGGCAAGAGCCTTTGCCAATATCTGAAAGCCCAGTGGTGACAGGTGCAAGCCGTCCCTAGCGGCAACGTGGCTTGTCGAGCATGTCATCCCAGGCTGACAGACACTGGATCCCCTTTGAATGACACCAACATTTTAGCCAATTGTTAAAATCGATCATTTTGTCTTTGTACTGTGGCATCATTCTAGGTGAGGGTAAGATGCTGCTCAAGGTCAGGGTCATACCAGCCTGGGCTACATGATCAGAGAGCTCCTCTATGTCTCTTTTCATGTAGTCCAGGGAGGTACATCTCATGTCATTCACACCAGCATGTACAATGACTGAGTCATATTTGTATTTGCTTTGGAGTGACCTGAGTGCTCGTGTTATGTGTCGGATCCTAGCACCCGACAGGCAGCTCACCGTGACCTTCTCTTTATTCAGCCTGGTGAGCGGGATGTCAGTGTGTCTGACAATTGAGTCACCTATAACAAGAGTATCAGGTGTGTTATTCAGCCTTAAGGGCTGTGGCTGCTTGGCACACTGACTTTGTGGGTTATGTGTTGTGTGTGTTTTGTTTTGAGGTAGCGTTTGCTTGGATGTCTGCTTTGGAGGTCTCTGTTGCTTAGGTAGATTTTTATTTAGAGCCTCCGAGTATGTTTTTGTGTATTTATGTGTTTGGTTCGCTGATGTGGTGGGACTATGTGATACTGGAATTGTGTTGTGTGAGGTTACCTTCTCCTCCTGACTGGTTACACCAGTTTTGAGATGAGAGAGCTCAGCCTCCAGTTTGGCTAAATAGTTGCATCTCTCACATATATTTGAACCTGTTTGGAGGAGGAGAGGGTTGTCTGTGTACATGAGACAGTTGTAACATTGCCTCAAAATTCCCAGATTCACCAGCTGGACTGGAGAGGAAACCATTGACTGACCTTTGGACATGCTAGAGTAATAGGGAAACTGAATTTAAGATGGACCAATAGAGGACAGGGTAATCGTAGAGAGTATAAGAGTAAGTAGTGCTTATGGTTTAATAGTGCTAACTTGTAGGATTACTTAATTGGACCAGAGAACGGCCTTAGAATGAGAATACGGTGTTTAAATTGAGAGATAGAGCAGTTCTAAGGGAAAAAGTGAAGAGCAGACTTTGTGGAGCCAGGAATAGTTTAAACCCAATTAGGCGGTGCTGCCCGCTGTTGTGCTATGCTCAAAAACACGCAAAACTGCGCAAAAGAGGGTTTTAAGAGAGGAAGATGAAGGAGTTTTGGAATTGACCCAAAATGGCCAATAAAACTACAGTTTCAAGTCAGTAACCACTCCCACTGGGGCAGGCAGGCTGCTCAATGTTTTTCACTACCACTGATCAACAGAGAGACTTTCCTTTAGCCCAAGCAAAAAATGGCCTCACAGAAACTTACAAACAGTTCAAGAACAGCAAGCCTGTAACTGAACTTTTTTAAATCTCAGAAAAGTGGGAAAAAAGCAAGATTTTTTTTGTTTTTTTGTTTTTTCAGAGATAGCAGAGGTTAACAAGTATCAACAATAATTAAGTTTGCATCACATTTTAGAATATTGCTTTATGAATGAAACCCAGGAAGAATGATTTTGTTGGGCAAGCCCCCATTATTGGAAGTTTTTATTGGTTGACTTACTTTTATGAAGGATGGACTAGGGAATTGAATCCTCCTTTTGAGTGATAGGGCATATGGAGATTGGCTAAAAACAAAAATGGGCTAGACTTCCTGTATTGTGAATTTTATGTATTCTATAGATACCATCTTATTGGACAGACTTGGACAAGCCCCTTTATCTAAGTTATACTGATTCGTCAAATGTTGATTATGCCAAAAACAGTACAATTGGATTGGCTAACTACTATTTTAAAACTGTTACTAGGAAACTAGAGCTTTAGAATCTGAAGAAAGCATTAGCCAAAATCACTTATCTTGTGCACTATTCTGACTAACTTGTGTTTTTATACGTTTGTATATTAAAAGTTTTATTTATTTTATATCACATCTAGTGATTTTTCCTTCTCAGTGGTGGATCAGCTTTATGTATGGTGTCCGTTACTTTGTCTTAACTGAGCTGCCTTTAACCATCCATTGGTATACTCTGTGAACAGTTTATTTACATATGTAAGAATATTCTACAACATTTAGTTCAAGAAGCAGTTTGCAATGTCAGAACATGGATGGAAAAATGGAGATATGCTCATTACATAGAGAGGTATGAAGGCATTAGAAGAGGCAACTGTGAGTATTTGCAGGAAAGGATACCATGAGTAGAAGACTGAAATGGTGAGAGAGGCATGCAGAGGGAAGATGAGTAGAGAGAGGAGGACATATGAGAGATGTGAAGAGAAGAGGAAGGTAGGAAGAATGAGAGGCAATCGGTGAAGAGATGACAAGATGAGAAATAGGAATAAGGGGGTGTGAGAGAGCTGCGGGCCTGTGTAATATGACCTGTGTGTGCAGTTGCACTTTGGGTGAAGATGTGTTCCTTATGCTGTTGTCTGAAGTCAGAGTATTTTTGGACATCTCTGGTTGAGGGAGGAATGGAGTCCCATGGATTTGGTGCTAGAATGGAGAATGTATGGTCAGTACAATGAAGTTTAGTTTTCGGAGATAATATGGAGGGATTGATTGCGAGATCTCCATCATGTAAATATACAATAATATCTCCTTTATTAAAACAGACTTAAGATCCAGCTCTGTGTTTTGTGTATACCTATATTGTTACTATATCTTGATTACAAAATGTTTCTGTCAATCCTTGTCAATAGACTAAAAGATATACTAACTACATTAAGTGAAGACCAGGCTGGCTTTATATTAAATAAGCAAACACAGGATAACATGAAAATAATAATTACTGTAACATATTGTGATATTAACAATAAACAAGAACAATCTATAATTAGCTTGAATCTAGATAAAGCCTTCAATTCAGTAAACTGTCTTATATAACATACTGGGGCAATAGACCATACATACATGAAGAAAAGACCTTACCTAGTAAACTGAGAAGGAAGTACGTGAACATTAAAGGATATCACTACATCAATTGCCAGGTGGTCTATAATCATATACAATATGTGTGCAGGCAACCTAGGCAGTTTTCCTGACTTCCACATATGTCATATGTGTGACCTGTGCCAACAATTTGTGAAGGATGACTTCCCACATGACCATCTTGTTAGTGATGCTGGATATGTCCTGGAACTCTCAGTTATGACACCCATTGGAAGTCCACACGATCAAACAGACCAGGGGTGCAACCATGCACTATCACAAGTCAGAAACATTACAGAGCATGTATTTGGGCTCCTGAAGGCACACTTTTTCTGTCTGGGTTCATCCGGTGGTGCCCTGCAGTATGATCCTGCTATCTGTGCCATATACTGTGTGCACAGTATCACACAATTTTATACTTAGGAAGCAATAACAGCAGGATGACATCTTACAGGAGGCAGCAGTTCCCAGCACAACAGGCAGTGGAGGGAGAATCAGACAAAGGAGTCAATTGAGGATCCAGCAGCAGGGGATGATCATGCCATACAGGGGTGGGCATAGTCTGCCATGGCACTAGAGAAAGAGGATTGCACGAAGCTTAACAATATAACCATCTAAGAGTTAAGTAAATACTTTACAGTAAAAATGATGCAAGAAACAACACCAGGTTGTGCTAACTCATGCATAGGCAAGCCATGTTGTGCATCAGACATAGGCAACTCAAGTAACAATGTACAAAGGGCAGGACAAAGTTATCACCATTTGCACAGGTAGAGAAGGGAGTACATGAGTGCATGTCTTTCACAGGGATGTGTGTGAGTTCTGATGTGTATAAAAAGAAAAAGTGCATTTATGGAAAGTGTTAGAACCTGTATAGGGAATGCTTTAATGTCAAGAAAAGCTATGGTCATTGGATGTGTGTGATGTGCTGGGGGCTGTGGTGGTGTATGTGTTTGTGTGTCTCTGCAGGGACACAGACCGAGAAGTTGGTACAGCACTGAAGCCTGGCCTACTGGATAGATGCAGGGTATGCATGACACAGAGCTCAACTTCCTAAGCACACCCCTGCTCATGAAAGCTGGCTCCACCAGGAGTTGCACTGGTTACCACAACCCTGGATGGGTACTTGTCTAAGTGACCTCAACTAGTATCTGTCAGGAGATGTGCAAATAATATGACAGCCATGGTTGCAGGTTACCCTCTCCTGGGAGTATACACCATCACAATAGATGTTGTGGAAGTGTTAGCACTGCAAAAGTAAGATTTTGCATGCCTATGGCCATGTTTGCTAACATCTATGGATGTAGCAGATGACTAACTGGTGAGAATGCTTCTCCCACCCCTGCCAGATACCAAGAGAAGACATTGTATTATCCAGTGTGTGATTGAGTCTATCCAAGGGGTCACATATACAGGACATGCATTCTCATAGATCAGCATGCACAGTCTGGATGACCCTCACTATTTTGCCTTGACTGTGGTGGCACAAGGCTATGCCCTCACAATGGCCTGTACATATGTTGGGTTGCAGCTATTAACACATCAGACTCAAGGGGGTGGTCAGTAGTCATTATCTCCAGTGAGCACTATTACCAAACCCCTTGGGTGGACCTCCCTTCCCATGAGTGCTAGAGGCAAATTCAGACATTTTTCTTCTGGAGACCAGCACACTTCCCTGATTTATAGTCCCCCCCCCCATCAACATGCCCTCTCTCAGGTGTTTATGTATCCTGGGTATTTGCAGACAGAGAGACTGTCCATGATCTGTGTAAGGGATGCATTGATCACACTTCTTGTGCCAAACACACACTCTGCACCCCCTGGCTGTGCCAACTCATACCATCCATCATTATCAGAAGCTACAGATCCTTCAGTATCAGATGGAGTAGTTCCACAGTGCTAGTGCCAGCTAAAGAATCATCTGTGAAAATACCAAAGCATAAAATATTAAGTGTTATGACACATCACCTCAACTACACATGCAACTGATATCTTTTCAACCATAAACATATGATAAAAATTAATACCCCTGACCATACCTTGCATGGATAGTTGTACCAGTTTGGTCTCCGATGTACTTGTATACCACAAAATGGACAGATTTAATGAATTTTACAGTGACAAAGGGGTAAGGAGAAGTTCCAGCTATTGATACTATGAAATAGAACTACATACCTGAAGCAGCCATAGTTGAAACTCTGTGCAGGCTGTCCAGCTGTGCTGCAATGTCCAGCACCACACTGCGGGATTCTGGGGAGGTAATATTGCCTTTAAGAAAGGTCATGAATTCTTCAGTCTTCATAAGAGGTAGTTTGGTTGATTGCCCACCATCTGTTGCCTTATGTTCCTGTGCTATAGATTCTGCTCTGTGGGTGGCAGCACAGATTCTATCCATGGTCCTGTATTGGACTGTTTTGTAGCCACAGTCCTGACCACCCACTGCATTTACATTGCCGACAGTTTTAGACCAGGCAGGGTTACAGTAGGACTGGTTGACAATATGGACATCAAATAGCCATTAGCCATAAAGAAAGAGGGCTTGTGGTACCACATCATTCTCAGCATCTCTGAATTCTGGCTTACAGGTGGATATGAATTGCCTATCAAATGCAGCATTTTTTCCCTGTTTTTTAAGCATAGCTCTGTTGGTATGGAAAACAGTGAAATTAACAGCCTTATTCCTGCATGTGCCTAATAAATCCTTATTCTGCTACTTTTGTACTAGGCAATATAGTATGCTATATTTATACCTGACAGTTAGATATCTGTATCCACAATCTTGAAGTAAGATGTCAGGCACGTATGCGTACTGAGCACATACTCCCCTCAAAACAAGCATAGTAGTGCAACTGAACAGGAGCACATAACCATTACAGTAACAGTAACACAAAGGTTGTGGCTAATAACATAAGTGCAAGGCAGACAATACTTAAATAGTATTGAATAGTAATATGAGCTCAAGGCTGTGACTACCATCTACTTTAGCAATCCTGCAGGCTATTACATCATTGAGTACACTTGCAGTGTACCCCAAGTACACTTTTTGCCATCATATTTAAAAGTACTGACAAACTGGCATACCGTATAGCCATCAGAATAAAGAGCAGATAAAAAAGCTACCTTTGTATAAAATAGTGGCTTTGTAAGAAATAGCACTTTCCTTATATGGGCAGATATCTTAGTCAGAAATAAAAATTTCAGCAAAGCACCTTTATTAAAATTCAAATTCCATTACCAGTATTTTCTTCCATAGCATGATGAGGCTCTGGGCCTCTTGCCTCAATTATAGCATGTAGATATACCCCTGTGGGAATGATATTTACATTAACTAGGGCTTATCTCATTATTGTTTCTGAATCACTCAATTTGCTCAACACACCTGGTAAACATTCTGCAGATTTTTACATAATGCCATGCTCACACCTGAGCACCTGTGGGCAGCTCCCCTTATGAACGGTCAGCTTGTGGTTTTAAGGGTGAGGCAATTGCCATGCCATATTTAGCAATCTGCAGGTGGAGTTACTGTAGAACATGTATTCTCAACATCATACATGGGAATGAAGAACTGACACATTTCACAACTTTAAGTGCTTTTGGAACCTTAATAATACGATACATATATTTTTAAAGTTTGCTAATAGTCTCTCAAATGAGATGCCCATCAATGCACGAAAGCTAGTACATGTAAGAACTGTTTTGGGCACCAGCTTTCTACCACTTTTCCTTGAGGTTCTTCAAGCTGAGACATTATGACTGGAGAAGGAGATGGTAGTGATCCTTTTAGAGCACAGAGACAGTGGGAGAAGGAATCCAAGATTTTACTAGACATCTTCCATAAGTAATTCTGCTAGAGGTTTTTGCAGGAGGCTATACTGAGCCCCAGTGTAAGACTGAAGCCTATAACACTTTGCCCAAGGATGTCACATGTGTTGCTGACATCCCATCACCATTAAAGTGACATGAGGTGTCTCAGTCATGACCTTCATCAATGGGAGGAAGAAGTTATGGTGCAGTTACCACCTTAGTACTATAAGTCTAACTTATTTTAGTTACCAAAATAACTTGCCATGACATGTCATCCACACATTTTATACAATGCCCTTTTTATGTTTCTAGCCCCTGAAATGATCAAAAGTAATAGGCAGATGCACAGAAGCAAACTGGAGCACCTAAGAGAGCATCAGGTGAGTAAACATACTGTCATATAAATGCATGAATCTAATAGTAACAGTAGTAGTCATTAAACAGTAATGTATAACTTTCATAAACCCATGCCACTTCTGTCAGTACTGCCATAGATCAAAGGTAGTAGTATAACTGTACTATAAAATAAAATGTGTTTCTACATACCTTTCTCTGTATAGGTGGGCAAGTGAATCTTCATGCTAAGTCTTTTTGCTCTGACATTTTGAAGATGCTTGTGCATTCAGTTCCAGTTGAGATGTCATGAAAAACATTTCCTGAGGGTGGGAAGCCTGCTCCTGATGGTGGGAAGCCCGCTATGCTTCCTTACCCTACCTCCGAATTCCTACCCAGCCCCCTCTTATTCTAACATTTTACTTCTTACATACACATTTCACTTGTGACTCGTATTCAAAAACCCTCCCCAAATGACTTTACTACTTCTATACATACACTATTTCTTGTTTCCTACTTCCCTATCTCCATTTAGTTTTTAGCCCCATTCCCAGCTATGTTTCTCCCTCCCATTCTGCTTTACACTATATCCATTAATAATCATAATCCTCCCTAACAGTACTTATCTAGTCCACATTGTATATTTTACTGTTTTTCAAATAAATCCTCATTTCTTCTTATCTCAATTACATCATTAAACGTTAGCCTTTCATACCCCTCTATTCCTAACATTACAGAGAAGATACCAGGACAACCTAACTTTCTTCTTTTACAGAAAATACTTTATTCCTTTCCTGTCTTTTGCCAGTTTTCAGAATCCACCATCACTTAATATCCTACTGCCCTGCAACTTATTGTTTCCTTCTTCCTTGCTACTTCCCCACTACATGACATCTATAAAATACAAATTCCTGTACTTAATTATGCTACTATTCAACGTATCCTCTATTCTTTTCTCCCTACTGTGCTATGTTTCACCCGACCAAGACTCAATAATATGTCTCAACATCTCCAACTCTATTCCAACCACCTATCCATACATCCTGTTTTCAAACCCCACACACTACATCAAACCTATTTAATATTTCCCCTCACCTTTATTCCAAATATAAACTGATTAACTGCATTTCAACTTAAACCAAAAAAATAAGTGCAAGAATCCTCTCCAAAAAACAAGTATGCATCATTCCCCAATATACTAAAATCCTAATAAGAGGAGATATCCACCATAATCCTGGTCCCACCTATCACAATGAACACAAATATAATTATCTGCCACACTCTACTCTAACCCAATAGCCACTCCCTAACCATGGTGATCTAATTTTTGCTGCAATGAATGTTAGAAGCAGAAAAATAAAACTGCTGAACTGCATGCCTGGATTATACAACATAAGTCTAATGTTCTTGCTGTAACTGAAACTTGGCTTAAACCCAACATAAACAACTCTGAAGTTATGCCTCCTGACTATAATATCATTCATAATGGTCATATAGAGGAAGGATAATGGAATTGCTTTAATATTTCCCAACACCTACCACATTTCCCCTTACAGCAAAATTCAGTTCAGCAGAGCTTTTTATTGCTTTCCTCAAAAAAAAAAAATATATATATATATAACAGGTATGTATTACTATCCTTTACATCCCTCCTACCAATAATACAGCTATACTGGAAATATCCTATATTGGATATCCATAACATTTCCAGAAAGAAAATACTGCTAGGTGATGTGAATGTTGATTGGTTGGACATAAACTCTAAATTCTCTACAGCTACATTATTTGGTTTCACACAACTACTTGATAGCCTCACACATTATAGCAAGACATCAAATTCCCTATTAGACTGGAACCTAGTATCAGACCCTAGCAAATACACCACCACAGGTACAATGTCAGACTCTCTCAGTGATCATCTCCTAAGCTATACAACTAGACAGCTCACAAATCTAGTTGAACAGTATATTTATAAAACACACAACCTTTCCAAGTTTAACCTAGAAATATTCATTACTGCATTATCATCTATTAACTGGAACTTCTCAAAATACTTCCCCTAGACAATGCTATAAATGAATTCAGTACAACTTTCTAAATATTGTAAATAGCCTTGCACATCCTAGAAGGAAGAGACTAAAAGCTAATAATGCAATTTGGCTATCTAAAAAGAATAAAATGCTAATGCAGGATAGAGAAAATGCATGGAAAGAATGGCAAAAATATAAAACATCTCAATATCTTGAAAATGTTAGAATGCTTTGCAATCCTGCTAAAATCAAATAAATGAAGACAAAAAACTATGTTATAATAACTTTAATAATAATACTAAACACAGCCCTAAAAAATATTGGACATTCATTAAAAAAAATCTTACATCCCAGCCAAAAATTCAACCCAAACCCCTCTCGCGATAACTTACCACTTGAAACTGCAATACAATTCAACTCTTATTTTGTAGGTAGTATAGCATTTCTAACCAAGAATTCCTCAACATCTAATCCCAACCCTGGCCAACAGCAACATATCACCACATCCACTTTCACCTTCAAACCTGTGCCCACATCCTATGTAAAACTACTTTTAAACAAACGTAAACCATGCTCTTCTTCAGCTGATGACCTTCCAAATGAGTACCTAAAAATAGCAGCCAATAGCATTGCCTATCCTGTCTCGATCCTTATAAATAGGTCAATCCAGGAATGCATGTTCCTGCTCTCTGGAAAAAGTCACACATTATCCCAGTGCACAAAGGAGTAAATTCAACAATCAATAACTTTAGACCTATAACAATCATATCTCCCCTCTCCAAAATACTTGAAAAATGTTTTCAAAAACAATTGCTAGACTATTTCCTGCAAGAAGAATTCCTATTCCCTACACAGCATGGCTTCTATCCTTTCCATAGTACTAGCCCTGCCCTTTTAACCTATGTAGATACTATCAATAAAGCTAGAGATAAGGCCAAACTAGTCTCTTCCTTATTTCTAGACTTGTCTAAAGCCTTTGATACAGTTTGTCACAGCAAACTTCTACTTCAAATGTCCTCACTTGGTCTCTCTCAGCCCGCCCTTCTGTGGTTATAACAAGGTTGCTAAATTTGCAGCAAATACCCCTTTCATAACCCACCACTGTATACCACCAAAAAGCCTAAATTGGTTAGAACTGCCTCATCAACTAAGATATACACCATTTCTTATCACCTATAACATTATCCAGCATGCATCTGTATGTCCCGTAGTAAAAACCAGTTCCCAGTTGGTCATTGAAATCCAGTGACCAAAAACTCCTGTCTGCCTACAAACCTGTAAAACAAATAGATTGTAGTGGGACCAGACAAACCCAAAAAATAATACTTGAAAACAAAATAATGCATCAAAATGCTGAGAGTAGGATAAAATAATTTAATATCACACAGATAAACAAACAAACAAATAAAATTAGGTTAGCCTTTCGCACTTGCCTGCTTCTTCAGACCTTAGTAAAAACAATCGTTAATAAAAATTCTTTAAATACGCCATACAACCTATAAAAACAAACATAATTAATGAGGCAAACCTCTTTTCTTTAAAATAGGTTTTAAGGAGACAGCACTATTCAGACCTAGAGGGGCATATGCCTTAAAGTCAACAATCCATTTTAACTCAGTACATTCTGTTTCATTGTGTAAGTCACCTTCTCTTAAATTGTCATTAACCTTTTGTAGAACCACAAATTTAAAACTATGGTTCCCCCAGCTTCAAACTCATGTTTGGCCAGTGCATTAGTTAATTTATTATTTCTTATGTCATTTAAATGTTCCAGCACCCTTTCCTTCAACATATGATTAGTCTTACCTATGTAAAAACAATCACATAGGTTGCACCTAGCCATGTAAACTATATTTTTAGTGGAACAATCTGCATAAATAGAAAACTCTATTGATTTCACAGTCACTGGCTGTGTGACCATACAAGTTGACCAAATATTACGGCAGGCTTTGAAGATCCTGCATGCATATGTACCCTTACGCTGTGAAATAAACTGTCCATAAGACCTATTATGCTTATAACATAAGCGTTGCTTCAAGTTCTTACTATTTTTGAAACAGAATTTAGGGGTAGTTTCTATCACCCTACTTATTTCAGGATCTGTGAATAGAATAGGCCAATTCCTCTTAACAATCTCACATACTCTATCGACCCCTCTAGAATAAGTCAGACACAATCTGTTCACTGCCATAGTATCCACAGCCTTTTCACTCTGTGGGGTTACAGAGGATAGGTCAGAAAAGAAAGGTTTCATTTTATTCCATTCCAACTTATTAACTTCCTCTATAGTTCTCTTTATTTCCCCAATTTTATAACCCCTGTCCACAAGATCTATACAGAGTGCATCAAGTGCTTCTTTTAATGGTTCAGGTTCTGTATATAATCTTTTACACCTGAGTACCTGGTTTGTCACTACATTTCTAGTAATATGCCTAGGGTGCATACTAGAACAGTGCAGTATATTGTTCTTTCTACATTTTTTTTCTGTACTGCTTGGTTGACAAACTACCAAGAATGTTCTTACTAACTGTAACATCAAGAAAATCAATGGTTTCTAGGGAGTAATGCAAACAAAAAGACAGATAGGTAGCGGTACTCCACAAATAAACCACAAATCTCTTAAGATCTTCCTCATTGCCATGCCAAATGAAAAAAATGTCATCCACAAAACTTTTATAAAAGGTGACATGTGACTTGAACATGTCACTACTAAAAACTGACTCTTTTTCCCAACTGGCAAGAACTAAATTGGCATACGTATTCGCACATGCTGTGCCCATAGCTACTCCTACTATTTGAAGGAAGTATTCAGACTCATAGAGAAATACATTATTCTCCAGGATCAGATCTAATAGGGCACAAATCATGTTAATCTTGGAATTGGGGAAACCACTTTCCTTAATCAAAAACTGTCTCACATTTTCAACACCATCTTCATTCGGAATAACTGTGAATAAAGAATTCACATGTAGGATAACAAAAAACATACCTCTAATTGCATTTTCATCCCTATGCTTAGCCCATATATAAAGATGTTCCAGAAACTGCTTACTGTCCCTTAAAACAGTCTCTACTCTGTCCAAAACACTCCTAAGTTGTTTCTCAACATATATGGACATTGGCTCAGGTAAGCCACCCTCTCCTGGATACAATAGGTCTAAGGGGAGGGTTCAGTGGATCTTTATGCACTTTTGGCAGACCATATATCACTGGTATAGTGGGATGTTCGACAGAAAAATATGTATACAAAGCATAATCTATCTGATTTGTCATAAGCATATCATATATATAAAAATTAAATCCGTTAATAATTCCATTTACCTGATACTTCTGCAGAATAACATGTACAGTGTTGACATATAACATCTCATACATTTTATTCAGGTAATCCAGCTTATCAAAGGCAACAATCCCACCTCCTTTGTCCACTGGTCTAATAACCAGGTGCTCAGCTCTAGTCAACGAATTCAATGCCTCATACTCCTTAGCTGACAGATTAAAACTTTTCCTTAAATCATCTTCACAAATTTTAATAAAAGCTTCCATTGCTGGAGAATTATCCGGTGTAAAAGGGTTTGGTTTCTTAAACCCACAAGCATTATGTGTTTCTACATCACCATCCATGAAAACAGTTTTTAACATAATGTTCCTGATTTTCAAATCTATAATTGTTTCAACCAGATCCATCTTAGTAGCAGGGATAAATGAGAGGTCTTTATTCAAAACAGACAATTGTTCACTAATAAGTTCAATAGATGGCAAATTAAACACCAGATTATTTATTTGCGATTGCGTGTTTGTGGGCCTGTTGTATGTAGGCCTTTGGTTTGAGTAGGGGGGGGGTCGGATGGCAACCTCACCCTTCTTCTGTGGCTGCGAGACCTCCCTATCCATTTCTCCTGCCTTAATGGGAGCACCTTCTCCAAAAAAATGCAGAAAGTCGAGTGTTATTCCTTGACCAGTTAAATTAAGCTCACTATTTGTTAAGGGTTTACTTAAGACTTTGGGTCTTACTACTGGATCATTAACTGTTGCAGTCTGAACATCGACTAACACACAATCTAAACTTGTTGAATTAGCTTCCACATTACAGCTGTTATTAACATTACCATTCAGACAGGGTGACATAGTTACATCCAGCATACATAAGTTGTCAGAGCTAGTGTTAACAAGTGTATTATCATCTTTAAGTACACTAGAATCAATATCTGAATTATGTCCATCAATCACAGTATTAAGTTTCTCAATACTTACAGTTTCATTGGTATTCATGCCAGCTGCAGCATTATTATCAGTACATTGAATGTATTCTGATGACTCTAGTTGTTTGCAGCCTAAATTCTGTCCCTTCAAATTGTCTGGAAAGAATCTTCCTTTTGTATATCCTGCAAACTAGATGACACAGCCGCCATCACCATAACTGTAGAATGAACTCCATCCGATATAACCTGCTGAGAGCCAGCATTAGCAGAATTAAAAACATCCAATGCTTGTTGCATCTTTACTCGTTCATTAACAGCCACTTCAGGAGCCCTGGCCATCGTATGTTGTTCCAATGACGTAAAACCCTCTGCTGATCCAATTGGTTGAGTACTCCTGGGCCAAGAGAAAACGTTACCATCCCGGAAGTCAATGTAGTCTCTTCGGAGCTTTTTGACCTTTTCCTTCTCCAGTTTACTTTCATATAAAGAGATGTTTAAAAATAATTCATCCATTAACTGAACGAACATTTCACCTTTAAAGGAGCCAGTCAGATAGAGCGTCATCTCATTAATGTCTTTAGCTGGGGAATCTTCGTCTGGACGGAAGAAGTTATTCAAAAGTGCCATGTTGTCTAAACTTAACTGCAGATTCAAAATTTATTTATTTTATTTTATTTTATTTAACATTTGTTGACCGGGAAAGTCCGACTAGGTTCCACAGATCCTGTTTTCAGCGGAGGCCCGGGGAGAAATGCTCCAGAAGCATGTTTTTAGAAAACCTGCCACCTTTTCAAAAGCTCCGGAAGGCTGCCACCATATGAGGGCATTTTTAATACTCGAAGCCCTCTTGGAATTATTTTATGGAATATAGCAGCCTCAAAATGATAGCGCTGCCACAGCAAGCGCTTATGCTTATACATTTTCTCTTCAAGTTCCTTCAAAGCCTTTTTAAATAAAGACATCTCATTAAAGTCAACATTAATATCTGTCATGTCCTCATCATTAAAACTCACACAAATGAGAGGATTGGCAGTAGATCTAGACAGAAGTGTAGTTTCACCAACTTTCAATATATTCTTACCTTGATAAAAGTGTTCACTCAGTCCATTAGTCA